>NC_143059.1:25723560-25875075 GCF_052426305.1 Pelodiscus sinensis | reverse complement strand
TTGAAAACTATTATCATGTCCCCTCCCCTCTTTGTCTTCTTTTTTCCAGTACAAACAAATCCCATTCTTTCCAATGTTCTCTCATAGATTGTTTTCTAGACCTATAATCATTTTTATTGCTCTTCTGTGGACCTTCTCCAATTTCTCCACATTTTACCTGAAATGTGGCATCCAGAACTGCACATAATACTCCTGTTGAGTCCCAATCAGTGCAGAATAGAGTGAAAGAATGACTTCTCGTGTCTGGCTTGCAACATTCCTATTAATACATCCAAAAATCATGTTTGCTGTTGACTTATATTTAGCTTATTGACTTATGGCTCTTAGATCCCTTTCTGCAGTCCTCCTTCCTAGGTAGTTATTTCCCATTTTGTATGTGTGCAACTGGTTGTTCCTTCCTAAGTGGAACGCTTTGCATTATCCTTGTTTAATTTCATCCTATTTACCTCAGATCGTTCCTCCAGTTTGTCCAGATCATTCTGAATTATAATACTATCCTGCAAAGCACTTGCAAGTCTCCTAGCTTGATATCATTTACAAACTTTATAAGAGTATTCTCTATGCCATTATCTGAAGCTTTGCTGAAGATATTTAACAGCATTGGTTCCAAAATTGATCCCTGCAAAATCCCATTCATTGTACCCTTCCAGCGTGACTGTGAACCATTGATAACTATTCCCTGGAAACAGTTATGCAACCAATTATGCACCCACCTTTATAGTAGCAGTATCTTAGTTACATGTCCCTAGTTTATTAATGTGAAGGTCATGCAAAACTGTATCAAATGCTTTACTGAAGTCTAGGTATACCACATCTACCACTTCCCCCTTATCTACAAGGCCTGTTATCCTATCAAAGAAAGCTATTAGGTTGGTTTGACATGTTTTGTTCTTTACAAATCCATGCTGACTGTTCTATATCACTTTATTATCTTCTAGATGTTTGCAAATTGATTCCTTAATTATTTTTCCATGATGTCTGCAATAATGTTTCTTTCCTCCAGTTCCATCCTCAACCCTTTCTATTCCAGCTTCTATCCCTAACTACTGAAATTGCTGTAACCAAAGTTTAATGATTTCGTCCTAGCCAATGCTCAAAACCAGTACTTTTTTCTAATCCTCTTTGAATCTTCAGATACCTTTTAATACCATCAGTCATGGTCTTCTTGAAATCTTATCTTTCCTTGGCTTCCATAATTGTTATTTTCTAGTTCTCATCCTATCACTAATTGCCCCTTCAGCGTGTCCTTATAAAGATCGTCTTGATCTTCTCTCCAACTTTTGTGGATAGAGAGGTCTGTAGGCTGCTGTTATCCATACCCATCTCTTTTCTCTGTATATCTTATCTCTGGTTAGTTGTATCCACAGACTCACATTTAATTACTATCTTGATGCTAATGATTTGCAGATCTACTTCTCTTCTCCAGACCTGTTTCCTTTGCCCATACAAAAAGCTCAGCTTACATTTTTCAAATCATCTTATGGATATTTAGTCGTCAGATTTAAGAGCTCTACTTTAGCCATGTTGAGCTCAATTCTCCCTTCACCCATGGAAATAGTCAAGTTTCCCCTCACCCATCCCTGCCCTCTCAATCGCTATCTGTTCTGTTATTTAAACTTGTAACTTTGTAGTTCGGGACATGAGGTTAATGGCAAATGGGACAAATTAAAACATGGCTTTACAAAAGGTAGATCATGCCAAACCAACCTGATCTCCTTCTTTGAGAAAGTAACAGATTTTTTAGATACAGGAAATGCAGTGGATCTAATCTACCTCGATTTCAGTAAGGCATTTGATACAGTACCACATGGGGAATTATTGGTTAAATTGGAAAAGATGGAGATCAATGTGAAAATTGAGAGGTGGATAAGGAACTGGTTAAGGGGGAGACTACAGTGAGTCATACTGAAAGGTGAACTGTCAGGCTCGAGAGAGGTTACTAGTGGAGTTCCTCAGGGATCAGTTTTGGGGCCAATTTTATTTAATCTTTTTATCACCAAAAGTGGGAGTGTGCTAATAAAGTTTGCGGATGACACAAAGTTGGGAGGTATTGTCAATTCAGAAAAGTATCGGGATATCATATAAGAAGATCTGGATGATCTTGTAAATTGAGGTACTACTAATAGGATGAAATTTAATAGTGAGACGTTTAGGGATTAATAACAAGAATTTTAGTTATAAGCTGGGGACACATCATTTGGAAGTAACGGAAGAGGAGAAGGACCTCGGAGTCTTGGTTGATCACAGGAAGACTATGAGCTGCCAATGTGACATGGCCGTGAAAAAGGCTAATATGGTTTTGGGATTCATTAGGCGAGATATTTACAGTAGAGATAAGGAGGTGTTAGTGCCAATATATAAGGCATTGGTGAGACCTCATTTGGAATACTCTGTGCAGTTCTGGTCTCCCATGTTTAAGAAGGATGAATTCAAACTGGAACAGGTACAAAGAAGGGCCACTAGGATGATCTGAGGAATGGAAAACCTGTCTTATGAAAGGAGACTCAAGGAACTTGGATTGTTTACCTTAACCAAAAGAAGCCTGAGGGGAGATATGATTGTTCTCTTTAAATATATTAGAAGGATAAATGCCAGGGAGGGAGAGGAATTATTTAAGCTCAGTACCAATGTGGACACACAATAACAAATGGATATAAGTTGGCTATTAGGAAGTTTAGACTCGAAATTAGGTGAAGGTTTCTAACCATCAGAGGAGTGAAGTTCTGGAACAGCCTTCCAAGGGAAGCAGTGGAGGCAAAAGACCTATCTGGCTTCAAGATTAAACTAGATGGGTTTATGAAGGGGATGGTTTGATGAGACAACATGATTTTGGCAATTAATTGACCTTTCACTATCAGTGGTAAATAGGCCAATGGTGGGAAGATAGGAGTTACTATAGAGAACTTTTTTCTGGGTGTCTGGTTGGTGAGTCTTGCCCACATGCTCAGGGTTCAGCTGATTGCCATATTTGAGGTCTGAAAGGAATTTACCTCCAGGGTAGATTGGCAGAGGCCCTGGAGGTTTTTCGCCTTCCTCTGTAGCATGGGGCATGGGTCACTTGCGGGAGGATTGTCTGCATCTTGGGATCTTTAAACCATCATTTGACTTCAATATCTGAGATATAGGTGAGAGGATTATTCTAGCAGTGGGTGGGTGAGATTTTGTGGCCTGCGTTGTGCAGGGGGTCAGACTAGATGATCATAATGGTCCCTTCTGACCTTAAAGTCTATGAGTCTATGAGCTTAAGCTCAGTTGTCTCTCTAGAGTCTCACATTTAGGCTATATTGTAAACTTGATAGTTCTTTTTATGTAACTTCCGTAAAGATAGACTTTTCCTATCCATCCACGTAGTTAAAACTCTTGTGCAGCCTGTCATAATCTTGCGTCTTGATTTCTTCAAAATCTTTGCCCTGTTTTGAGAAATGCAATCTTGCTCTGCTCCTATCCATGTTGAATAGTGCTGCAACTGTCACTTTGATCGTATCATCCCTGTCTTTGCACCTCTTTACTGGTTCCCTCTTGTTCATCACATCAAGCTGTTTTTCAATGTCCTTCCTTAACCCATGCACACCCTACCTATCATCTCTGATTTGTTATTGGGATCTCATCTCTCACCTCTATTCAGCCAATGATGCTAGCCTCTAATATCTTTTTTTTTTTTACATTTTCATACAAGAACCTTCATGCTTTCTCCCCTGGTGTCTCTCGTGGTTTGGTAGCAGTTCCTTGTATGTGTATGTACAGTTCTCATTATCCTTCTTCAAATGCCTTCATAAAATCCTCCTTTGCCAGTACCCACAAAAACCTTCATCACAATCTGATGCACTGACATTGCTGTCTATACCATGCTACCCAATATTTTCTCATTGGTTCATAATACTATCCCATGTGTTTATATCTATGCATTGTCTCTTCTTTTATACTTGGAATGTAAGTATAGAATGCAAGACGGTGAGACTTGATGATCTCTCGAGGTCCCGTCTGGTTCTAGTGTTCTGTGATTCTATGATTCTATGATAAGCTTTGGAGAAGAGACTGTCTTTATAGGCTGTGTCTCTTCAGGGCCTAGCACAAAGGTGTCTTGGCCCATGACTAGATTTCATATATATGATGGCAGTATGAATAATATATTCTACACTGGGCTCTCCATCTTATGTGACTATGGCTGCATGCTCCCAGACTCCTGTTGTTTGTGATGGTTTGTGATTTTACTCTTTATTGGACTCAAGGAGACTATTTTTATATGCTGCTGTGAATAATAATTTAATCTGAAAAATAACACAGACTGAGGGTGTGTCTAGACTACAGAGTTTTGTCGACAAAAGTGGACTTTTGTCAACAAAACTATACCTGAGTCTACACTACTGCTGAGTTCTGTCGACATAACATCGACAGAACTCAGCAGTTTTGTCGACGCTGGTCAACCTCATTTTACGAGGCATAACGCCTTCTGTCGACAGAGTTCTGTCGACAGAAGGTGTTATTGCATGTAGGGTTGTATCTAGACTACAGGGTTTTGTCGACAAAGCAAGGTGCTTTGTCGACAGAACTGAATGTGTCTAGACGCTCTTTGTCGACAGAAGCTTTGTCAACAGTATCTGTCGACAAAACTTCTGTCGACAAAACCCTGTAGTCTAGATGTACCCTGAGTAAAAACATAAGTGTCCAGATTCCATTTTTTCATATTAATATTTTATTTATATTTAATTTTTCCTTTGGTAGGATTGACAACTGCTTAAACCTTCAGAAAATACCCATATAAGTAAATTAAACATAGACTAACTAGTTGTCACTATATACACAGATTTCATAGATAGTAAAAGAAAAGGAAAAATGTTCTAAGTTTATGACTGTTAAGGCAGTGAAAATAGAATTGAAAGAAGCACATTGGGAGAATGTCGAGAACAGAACTATAAAGTCTGCTGATTTCTTTATCAGATCTATGCAAGAACATTGCTTCATACCATGCATACAAATAAGACCTATAAAATAATACACCTACCTTTGTTTTCTGTGTTTACTCACAGCTGGTTGAAACCAGCACAAGCTCTGAAATCCCTTTCCCTTTTTTCCCTTCCTGTTAAAAAGTTTTATCTTAACTCTGCCTTAGGTTACTAGTTTGGAGAATCTGTTAATGGGAAACTATATTTTAAAAACATCTATATAGATTTTTATACACGAAAAAAGGGAATGACCTCAAATGCTGTTCTGTTGACCAATGCTGAAATAGTCAATTGTGTACTGTATCCATTACAGTATAAAAGGGCAATTATCCATTCTGGCAACTCTGCATTGTTCCCTGCCCAAGCTATACAGCCCTAGGCATCCAGCAAGGCTGTGAATTAAAGGCTTTGCAACAGCAAATTACTATATGGCTTACCACCAAGTCTCTTAACTCTGGGGTACTGGATCAGACAGTGGAGCCAACAGAATGTATACAGAAAAAGTCTTTACCCTTGTGTACTACTTAGTTGTACAACTTGGAAATTGGATAATACTGCAGAGCTGTTGAATATATTCGTATGTATTTTAGTCATTCAAAGAATCATTCCCCTCTTTAAGGAAAACAGAAATTTTCAGAATAGACAGTTAATTGGAAACCTAAGTACAAAAAACTTCTTGTGGAACAATAACATCTTTGTTGAAAATAGTTCAGATGACAAGTGAAAAAGTGATACACCTACTCCCAGTCCCTACTTTGTGTCTAATATAATTAACATCCTCAGAAGACAAAGGAATTTATACTATTCTGTTGAGAAGGCGGCACTGAATGCCTGGGAATAACACTGCAATACATAGCATTGCTGTCACAGGTCAGTATAGATGTATTTATGAAACTATGTACCCTACCCATGAGTCATTTTCTTACCTTTCTTCTGGCTGATGTAAGCTTGGTGAAACCTGTCTGGAAGTGAAGTGGTCCATTCTCTGTGGTTTTATATTTGACAAATAGGTGCTTAGCAGCATTTATTTAATTAGGTAACTATTTTGGACTTTAACTGCTGTTAAGAAACTCACATCTTTATGTCCCTGCACTCTAGGAAACTAGTTGGTACATGTTTATGTCCTGTGATATGTAGCAAGTACTACCTATTCTAAAGAACTCCCCCCCCCCCATTTCGGTTTTCCTTTACTTCACCACTTCTATGCTCCATGGAGTATCCTGACACTCCTTTTCTGGATTGCACCACTCAGCCTCTGTGCCTGCTATAACCCTTTCTCCAGCTTTGGAGGACTGTGAACTTATGGACCATTCAGGGGTTTAAAATGATCCCTAACACCTGAATTCTAAATTCTGAGACTCAATACGTGGTTGAGATCCTGACTCAGCTCAGATTCCTACAACTCAAATGAATTTAAGTCTTTATTGTCCATTTCTTCTTCTCTGTGGGGCTGGGGCATCTGAACCTAAGTTGGATGACTTTGGAAAACCTACACTTTAAAGCCCAGTGACCTTTCTCGTTCCTAAAACTGATTTGTACAAGGTTGATGAGAAATAGGCTCAAGTTGACAGCAGGGTAAATATTGATAGGGCCATAGCTGGCAATCATATTTATTCAGGTGGGGCAGAACAAATGTTTTCTGTTCCTATGTGGACTCTTAAGTTATTGCTCTGACATAAAAGTCCACCCTTTACAAATACAGGATCATCTCTCCTATTTCCAGCAGTAGCTAAAATCAGCTACCAATTCAGTTATTCTTGACATCTGTCCAAAAGGATCTACTGAGGATTTTCACTGAAGTACCATCCTGAACTCCACACTGACCATAATGGTGAGGGCATGTTCTCTGACACAGACACCATCTGTTTCCTTTTGAAACATGACTTTTAACAACACTCAGCTGTATATACCAGGGGTTGTCAGAGCTAACATATCGGTATGGGTAAAGGTCAGTTGTTGCTCTCTCTTTTAAACATCCAAACTTTTCAAAAAGGGATCCTAGAAAAGTTACTAAGTAGTGAAATGAGTCTTAGAAAAAGCCCATATCCCCACCTTCCCCCGTTCTCTAGATATCCACAAAGTTAGTTCAATTTTTATTATTTTAAATACAGCTAATGTGCCCAGAGCTCTGGATGGGCACCTATCCTGTGAATTAAATATTACAATAAATATGGACTGCTTCTCCATATATTAGTTGGGGATAATTACATGAGTTAGAGACCTCTTTATATTGCTTCTTTTAGAATCATAGAACTGGAAAGAACCTTGAAAAGGCACCAAGTCCAATCCCCTGTACTCATGGCAGGACCAAGCACCATCTAGATTATCCCTGACAGGAATTTGTCTAACTTGCTCTGAAAAATCTCCAGTGCTTGGGATTCCACCACCTCCCTAGACAATTTATTTTAGAGCATAACCGCCCTCACAGATTTTTCTCATGTCCATCCTAAACCTCCCTTGCTGTGATTCAAGTCCATTGCTTCTTGTCCTATCACCAGAGGTTAAGTAGAATAATTTTTCTCGCTTTTCCTTTTAACACTATTTTAGGTATTTGAAAGCTGTTGTATCCCCTCTCGGTGGGCATGTCTACACTATTACTTTGAAATAACTTCTGAAATAACTATTATGAAATAAGATTATTCCCCTATGGTGCATCTAGACTACATTCCTCTTTCGAAAGAGGAATGCAAATGAATTAAATTGAAATGTAAATGAAGCGCTGATTTACAAATCTCATGCTTCATTTGCATAATGGCTTCTGATTGCTTTTTCGGAAGAGATTTTATTTAAAAAAGCAGTCTAGATGGGTTTTTTTTTTAAACAACCTTTTTTGAAAAAACATTGTAAACCTCATCTTTTCAGGAATAAGGGTTCTTTCAAAAAAGGATTGTTTTTTTTTTAAAGAACCCCATTTACGCTCCTTTTTTTGATAAAATAAGAGGGGGGGGGGCTATTTCAAAATAAGTCACTAGTGTAGACCAGGTCAGTCTTTTCTTTCCAGACTGAAGCAACCCAATCTTTCAATCATACCTCATATATGATTTTTATTGCTCTTCTGTGGATTTTTTCTAATTTCTCCACATCTTTCCTGAAATGTAGCACTCAGAACTGGACACAATGCTCCAGTTGAGGACTAAACAGCACAGAGTGGAAGAATGACTTCTCATGTCCTGCTTACAACACTCCAGCTAATATATCCCAGAATGATGTTTGCTTTTTTTTTTGCAACGGTATCACCCAGTTGACTTATATTTAGCTTGTGGTCCACTATGACCCCCATATCCCTCTCTGCAGTACTCCCATATTGTGTATAACTGATTGTTCCTTTCTACCCAAAGTACTTTGCATTTGTCCTTTTTGAATTTCATCCTATTTACCTCAGACCATTTCTTCTCTTTATCCAGATCATTCTAAATTATAATCTGATCCTCCAAAACACTTTGCAATCCTTCCTAGATTGGTATCATCCACAATCTTTTTATAAGCATACTTTCTTTGCCATTATCTCAAACATTGATAAAGATACTGAATGGACCAGACTGAGAATTGATCCCAGTGGAACCCCACTCCTTATGCCCTTCCAGCATGATTGAACCATTGATTGCTACTATCTGGTAATGGCTATCCAAGCAGTTATGTACCCATCTTATAGTAGCTCCATCTAGATTGTATTACCCTAACTTGTTAATGTGAAACTCTTGCAAGATGGTATCAAAAGCCTTACTAAAGTCTAGATATACCACATCTATCACTTCCCCTTTAATTAATTGAATTAATTATAGACTTCATCAAGATATGGGGTGGCGGAACCTTTATCAATGAAGGTGCTAATTACTTTCTGAATGGTATCCTTCCTGTCTTATCCATCCACTGACTTTGATCTTTATCTACTCAGGTTTAGCACCTGTTCTCCTGATACTTTGTGCATAGAGGTAGGGGGTTGGGCGACAGTACATCTTTCTTCTCCCTTCTCCTTCCCTTCTCCTATTTATTTCGAGTTTCCTTATCCTCTAATCATAACTCCGGTCATCTGAAGAAGTGGGCTTTACCCACAAAAGCTTGTGATACCATCTACATGTTTTGTTAGTCTATATAGCAGACCATTTGTTAGTCTATATACCAGACCATTTGCTTGCTGTTTTTTTCTGTAACAGACTAACTCGGCTACCCCCTGAAGCTACTGTTCTAGATGTTTGCAAATGGATTCCTTAATTTGCTCTGTTATCTTTCCTGGCACAGAAGTTAAGATGACTGGTCTGTAATTCCCTGGGTTACCTTGTTTCCATTTTTGTAGATGGGCACTGTATTTGCCCTTTTCCAGTCTTCTGGAATCTCTTCTGTGTTTTGTGAGTTTTCAAAGATACTAGTTAATGGTTCAGATATTGCCTCAGTCAACTCTTTGAGTATTCTAGGATGTATTTCATGAAGCCTTAGTGACTTGAAGATATCTAACTTGTCTAAGAAATTTTTAACTTGTTCTTTCCCTATTTTAGCCTCTGAACCTACTCCATTTGCAGTGGTATTTACTATTTTAGGTGTACAATTTTCACTGACCTTTTTGTTAAAAACCAAAACAAAGAAGTTATTAAACACCTCTGCCATTTCCACAATTTCTGTTACTTTTCCTTCTTTATTTTGCAAAACTACACTGTAAGATCATATAACAATGACACTGTGCTTACACAATATATTTGCAACCTATAATGATGATAAAAATGTTAACTGTGTGCTATAAATGTGTAGATCTGGAACAAAATGGCAGTGAGGGGCATTATTCTGATTAAACACTGGCATACCTGAGAGCAGAATTTGATCCTGTTATTGTAAGGGTCTTCTTTGATCCACCAGCAAAGCAAGGAGAAAACAAGGAGGTTTACATGAATAATTTTTCTAAATGTTAGTAGTAGTTTGTTTCTTTTTATGGAGAGATGCCTTTTGGAAACCTTAAATACAGTTGTACAGTGCATTAAAATTTTAGCAGTTATTGCCCCTCTGTATTTTGTTCATGCTACTTAACTGATATAGAGGCTGTATATTGCTTTTGTAAGGGGATCAGCACGGCTCCAACCCTTAACATATAGATAATCCTGTTAACCCCATGATGATACTTTTTACTACTGTTTTCTTTGATGCATACTTTTAAGCTACAGAGCAGGTGGGAATATAGAGCAATCAAAGAAAGGTCTGATGATCAAATAAGAAGGTTAGGTAGCAGCAAGGAAAGTGGTTCAAAGGAACAAGGAGCCATGGAAACAAGCCTTTAGACAATAAAAATATCCATGGGATATGATAAAAAGAAGATTGTAATTTAACATGCTGGCTACTTAAAATGATTTCTTCAGAGGTTGACAAACTAGTTGCTACCTTTGTAATTAACTAAATGCCCCTGGACCTAAGAACTCTGCTGTTTAAATGAGATCCACTGTTATTGTCTATTAATGAAAGGAACTATATACCAGCAGGAAAGTAAGGTGTATGTGTACAGCAAGGGAGTACTATATAACATCTAATGGATTGATTACTTTTAAAGTGCATCTTTAGAGCACCATTGCTTTGATTTAAATAAGCTATTAAGGTTTTTTAGGGTCCTCTTGCTGCTTAGCATAGAAAATAGTATAGTTATTAGGACATTAGAGCAGGAATATTAACATATGATAAGCTATATCAGATCCAGTAAGTCCACGCACTCTGTTATCCTGTCACCAGAAACTAGCCTGTACTTTATGACATTATAATGTCAACCAATTGCACAATAATCTGAATAAAGGGGGTTGCTGGTAAACCAGGGCTAGTAAAGCCCTGCAATACTGTGTATTAGATTGAATAACTACAAAGAACACGCACAGTATAATAGCACAAAGCTTATCCTTATAGAGAAAAATATGAAACCTACATTCATGTTACCACCTAGCAAAGTGTGTCTTTGTGGCACACTGTAGATGAGGAGCAACTGCCAGGCTTTGTGCTCTGGAATGAGCTGCAAGCATTTGGGGATTTTTATTAGACCACCTTCAAAGGCTTAGTCAATTATGTCCACTGTGATCATGTCATTATGCACAGAATCAGCAGGAAGGTTCTTTGAGGGGCTTCCAATGTTTGCTGACTGATTTTATATGAAAATGGAGAGAAAGGAACCATTGGCAGCCAGACTCAATAGATTGCCCTCCCAGGCAGGGCTGCATGGGTTGGAGGGTGTGGATCACTGCACGGGATACGGGGCTGAATGACAGCCATGGTAGGAAGGCCCATGCCTTTCATTCCACCAGGTCCCAGCCCAGGGACTTGTCAGTGGTGAGGGGCATTCCACTGAGTCAGGAATCATTGATCTGCAAATGCTGATGACAATGGCTAGTCCCATCCCCCCATGTTTTTGCTTACCATGCTAGTCGGGGTGGTCTGTGCATCTTCAGCGTCCCAGGTTCCTCAGTCAGTTCAACTCCCTGTAGTTCCAACCTCTGGCATTTGGCATCCAGGATCCTAGGTGGGATCTAGCAAGGAGCATCCCTCCTCTCTATGCTTCCTCTTATACTGGTGTTACACCTGGAGCTTCACCATTGAGGAGGTGGGCATGGCTTCTCCACCTATTGTGAGGAGTTAACTCTTTCCCATCCTGTGCAGCATGAGTTCACCTTGTTCCTTTTGTACAGTGAGCAACACAATAGGGTCCTGATCTATGAAGAAGGTTCCTAACCTTACAGTAATGCAAATAATAATATAGTCCAGGGGCAAGTTGTTTAACATGGAACAGATAAGCAGAAGACAGACAGCTTTGTCCAGCTTGCACATACGAAACCCTTAATCACCAAGTGTGGGTTTATCCTCCTTGGCAAACAGCAAAAATTTACAACCCCTTAACTGTAGTCTTCTCTGGCACCAAAGACTTGCTTTGCCAGGTATGAAGTAGCCATCGAAGAAAGCTCATCATACTATAGGCCATCCCCACTATATGTCACCCTTGTATACATCGGTTCCATACTAGAGTAGTTGATGAATTTGGGAACTGTTTTGTTATAAGTCTTCCCATTCCCCAATCTTACATCACTCAAAAAAGCGAGAAAAATTTGCTCAAATTAAAGTCAGCCACTTGAACGCAAATAAAAAAGAACCCAGCCAACTTGTGTGTTGTGAAGACACAGCAGATGCAGAGGAATATTGTGCACTGTAATCTGAGTGTGGGCATGGTCCTGTGCCATGTGCAACACTACTGTGTGTTTCCATGACCCCAGCCTCCTTAGTGGTGTCTTGTCATGGGAAGTGTTTCACCATGGAGGCCAGAGTAAGGCAGGCCTCTTCCAGAAACTTGTGAGAAGGAACGAGGGGTTCCTGTGTGGGAGCATCATGAGGCTGAGTGCTCTAGACTAGTGCTCCATGTGCACCCACCTGCACAGGCTGTTGTGCGACCCCGGGCCGAAAAGGCTATCACCTGACCCCATGTGTGTATAGGGAAAATTATAGAACTCACCTGTCGTGCCTTTGTCAGGATTGTCTGAGTCCTGGGAGACATCCTGGCTGAGGATGAGCTTCTGAATGGCAGGCATATTATCCTGGCTGGCTTGCTCCTCCTCTTCCTCCACAACGCTGTTCTTATAGAGGCTGACACCAGCCATGTTCTGGCCAGAGTTGATGACAATGGAGGGGGTGATCACCCGCCCCCCATGATGGCATCCAGCTGCTCATAGAAGCCACAGGTGTGAGGAGCCACCACAGAGAATGAACTTTGCTCCCTGGCCTTAGTGTAGGTCTATCAGAATTCTTTGATTTTAATGCGAACTTGGTCGAGGGACTGTATGTATCCTTTCTCGATTAGGCTGCTGGCCATCTGGCTGTACATATCTGCATTCCTCCTTCTGGTGCAGAGATCCTGGAGATTGGTCTCCTCCTCCTAGACCTCAATGAGATCCAGGATCTCTACACCAATCCTGCCTGGTGTCCTCTTTTGCGCATCAGAGGGTGGTGCAGGAGTGCTGGTAGTTGTGGTGGGCACAGAGGGAGCACTGGGGTCATCCACAACTGCAATGAAGTGTGCTGTGTGGCTCAGGGCTTGCAAGGCTATTCTGTGGCCACTTTTCCTTTAGCCTGTAGCTTTAAACTCTACAAGAGAAAAGGAGCAGTGTAGTTGTTAGGTGTGGCTAGAATGGCCACAAGTGCAGCTGTGAGAGGATTCTGATAGCCAATTATTTTGAAATAGCAGCAACTGAGCATCTACTAATGCTATTTTGAAATAATTTTGAAATATGCATTATTCCTCATGAAAAGCAGGAGTTATAATTTTGAAATAACCAGCTTGTTATTTCAAAATAACAGGCTTGGAAGTGTGGACACTTGGCTTCTTATTTCAAAATAGGGGGAGATATTTTGAAATAGCTCCCTAGTATAGAGTAGGACTCAGCTGTCACACTTGTTGCTTTTGCCAGGTATGAATTAACATCTCTTTAAACTAGATTTTTGAAAGATTAAGTGTTGGATTTAATTAATATTTAGTAAACAAAGAGCATTAATGAAGTCCTGTATTTAATTTAAATCAAGAACAAAACAATGGGACTCTTTATTTTCTTGGAGTACAGTGGTTTGTTGTGTACAGTGGTATAAACTTGTCCCTAATACCCTGTCTATACTGCAATTAGGCCCCTTTCTCCTCAGTCACTAGTCATCATGTACCATAGCTGTGTCAGTCCAAACTTTCGCAGTATACAAAGGAAGCCACAATTTGCATGAGTGGAGCAACGCTTTCTTTTGTCCATTCTTCTCCTTTAATAAGACCCTACATCTTGTGTCTTCTCCATCTAGAGGTTGTTCTTATTACACATTGAAAGCCTTTTTGGGTAGAATCAAGGTGACTCACGACCTGGCCTTTTAATTGCTAACAGAAAACACCTGAATCAAGGAACTAGGATATTTTTATACAAGGAAACCAGTGTCAGATGCTGTTTATTGTGCATTTCTTCATTACATGGGGTAGCGTTCTGGTGTCTCTCTAAAACAGAAAATACCTGCAATTTGTCATATTGTTGTCCAAACAGAAAAATTCACACACATAGCTGGACTGATACAATTAAAGCTATGTTACATTTTATGCTGTAATTTGTTTATTAAAAAAGCCCCTTTGATATTTTACATTCTAGAAAATAAACAACGAGGTGGAAAAATGGGGAAAAAGAATGGTTCACTCAGACCCAGCTGTAGGCTTGCCAGTTAGTTCAGAGCTTCTGGCAAGTAGTTATTAACTGACTTAATTGGATTTTAGGTAGTGATATTCCTCATGCTCCTTTTCTGTTTATTCTGGGGCATGATGATGAGCTAAGGGATTTATCTACTGTCCAGGAAAAAATCTTCAGAGCATTAATTGTCAAAAATATCATCCTGACAAAATGGAAAGGAAAAGAGCAAATTGAAGTTGCTATCTAGCACTGTGCAACCTGTGTAAATCAAGGTTTACCTTTCAGAGAATAAAATATGGGTACTGTTCTCAGAAAAATGATTTCAATGCTGCATAGGAGCTATAGCTATGCTGTCAAAAGCCACACGAGGGCTTTACATTTGTACCCTTTCTTCCTTTCCCTCTCTCCTATTTCCCTCTTCTTCTCCAATCTTAATTTCATTCATTCATTCTAGCTCATTTAGATTCACTTTCATATGTCTGATGCTTATGTAGCATGAGAAATATTTTCTGTAAAACACAATGCCTGGGGTTTTCAAAGGAGTTTAAGGTAATTAGGTGTCCAAATGCCATGCTCTTTTGAAGATCCTAGCTGATTTTTCTAATACATATATCTCTTACATCAGTGAAAATTGATTTTTTTAAAAGTATATTAAACTATGCAGTTAAAGGGAAGATGAGGGAGATTAATTATAGAAGGTAGTGAGCCACGTCTACATTCGTTTTATTGAGGCGTTAAGGTTCACTCATATGAAACAGATAAGAGTAAAACTCCAATAGTCTGGCATCCAATTGTACGGCACTCCCGATAGTCCGGCATCAAAATGGCAAGAGCCTAGTGAGTGATCTTTGGCAAAAAACAAGTTACAAGGCTGCAGTGGCAGCAGCTGAACCGAGTGAAACCAGACAGGATCGAGTCAGTCTGCCACTGGCATTGTGTGACGCTGGACAGTGCTTGTGCTACAATAAAAAGGGTAAAAACACTTTATATACAGAATATAATGTATATATACATATAACCAGTTTATAGTACCTCCTGATAATCTGGCATATCCGATAATCTGGCACCATCTAGGTCCCAAAGGTTCCAGATTATCAGAAGTCTACTGTACTAGGTCTTTACAATAGCACAACAGAATTCAGAATCTCTCAAGGTTTTAAGTGCCCTCTAGGACATAATAATGCTCTATAGTATAATGTGATGAAAAATACACAAATGTCACATAGACAAAACGCAGCAATTCCCATGTTATATTAATCATGGGATTAATGGAAGCAAAATAGCTTTGAGGGGACCAGGTGTGTCTGCTCTTTTTCTCAACTTGAGCTATCTATGAAACCCCTGTAAAATTGTAAATCTAAATTAATAGGATTCTTATGGCATCTCAAACTTAAATTATAAATCAGTTCCTGCGTATACAATGTATTAATAGATGTATTGCAACAAAGAGACTGTGGTTTGAATTTTTACAATAGAGTAACTGAGAGTAAATACAATCATAATTTAAAACACTATATCTCATAAGGTTCCTAAAACCTGTTTTAAGAAAAAATAAGGGTTTTTTTTCTTGAAAAGGCTTTGACAAAACTGGTTTTTATACGAGAAAATAGAACAATTACATTACAATTTGGGGAGAGAAATATTTCTTGAAGAAAATGTAGGAAAATCATCATGAAGGTTTATAGGGAATTTGATCAGATTAAATCTTTCTAACCATAGGTCTGGGTAGTATATTACTCTTATTTGATAAAACATAAAAACTATTGACCATGTCCTTTGCTGGTGCAAATTAGCACTGCTCCACAGGGCAAAGCCAGTACACACAAATTGAGGATCTGGCCCTAAAATTCATATGACAATAGAAGGCCTAAGGTCTATCAATAATTTATATTTCATAGCAAGGAAAAAATTGATAAACTTGTGCCACCCCGGTGACCAATAGTATAAAAGCTGGATACATCCAGCATAGTCAAACTCCTATGGCCAGGAACAATGAACATGGACATCAAAAGTTAGTCACTAGAACTTCTCAGGAGTAGTCTGAGGCCAGGAAATCAAAATGGCCAGTGGAAAACCCCCCTGAAAGGTGGAGGAATGTTCTGGAGGCAATGAGAGGTTAATAGTCTTAGTGGGGTGAGATCTGTGACATTTGCTTCAGATGGTACTCCTAATTAAGACTCCTTTGTGAAACTGTTGATGCAACCTATAATATTGTAGGTATTTTTTATGCTTATTGCCTCCTGGTGGTCAATATGAGAATAGCTATTTTCTTTTAGAAGCTCAAAGACTATACTGAGCATGCTTCAGCAGGTTGTCCCATCTGGTTAGAGTGAAGACGTTTTCATAGCTGTGTAGATGAACCTACAACAGAATAAACAATGTCCTTTTTCTGTTCAGATTGGATTACAATGTAACAGGAATGGAACCACTTTCTTGGGTTGTTGAGCTATCAGATGACAGGCATATTCATGTATCACAATCAGGTTCAGCTCTAGTACCATGAAGACTTATCTGTGCAGAATTCTCAGTTGGACATTGGAATACCAGGTATTATGGAGTCATGTGACTACCAATGGCTATATCCAGAAATAGTGGGATTGATGAGCATCGTATACCAACACTATAGCAGACTTGGAAGTTAAGCCTGCAGAGAGGTATACCAGCACTTCTGCATCTCCTTCTGAATCAAGGACTACTGCAGGGCTACGTCTACACTGGCATGATTTTCCAGAAATGCTTTTAACGGAAAAGTTTTCCGTTAAAAGCATTTTCGGAAAAGCACGTCTAGATTGGCAGGACGCTTTTCCGGAAAAGCACTTTTTGCGGAAAAGCATCCGTGCCAATCTAGACGCGCTTTTCCGCAAAAAAGCCCCAATCGCCATTTTCGCTATTACTCCTCGAGTAACAGTAGTTCAGAATAGGAAGCCTAGTCCAAACTACCTAGTTCGTGCCGCATATAGCCGCGGGGCACAGAGTCCGAACTAGCGGACATTTAAAAATGGCGGCGCCCGGCAACATGCAAATGAAGCCTGGGAAATTCAAATCCTGGACTTCATTTGCAACTCCGGTTGACTACATTACCACCCTAGTTCGAACTAGGGTGGTAGTGTAGACATACCCTAAGGTGCTATGGGACTACTCAGTGTATTACAGGTAGAGATTATTTGTCTAATTATTTGTCTGGAACTTGTACCAGAATAAAATATCTCCTTTATAATTAAAATCTGTTTTGAGTCTTGATATACTATGTAGCCTCACACTGATACACTAATGAACTATAACACCTGGAACTTGATAAGTAGATAGGGTAAGGGCTAAGGACGATACAATAGACAAAGACTGTCATGTTTGATTAGAAAATGATCAGATAGTTGAGATGATTTTTAGAAGTGTAGATGTTTCTTTATATTTTTCTAAGCTGCATCTCATTGGCTTTTGCAGAACATTCAGATGACATACTTTATAAAACTAATTTCTTTTGTTTCACTATTTAATTTTTGTTTTAAAGAATTCTACTGTTTTATTGCGTTATTTCATACATACACTGCCTTAGAAGAGAATCCTTCCATTTCTAGAGAAGAGCTGAAAGGGTGCAGGCCCAACACCTATGCATGAACTGTCCTCTCCAACTGAGGTGTCTTGAAAGTGGCTGCAAGACAGCGAATACAGGGAAGAAGTCCAAATACTGAGGAGACATGAGTGGGAGTGAGTGCAGTGAGAAAACATCATAGTCATCAAAATACAGTGACAAAGCTTTAATATCAGTCATGTACAGGCCAGTACTAGCAGTCGTTTCTTACCGGTACACTGTACCAACCCAAGTGTGTACTGGCCACTTGCTTTGATTGGCTCCTTGGAGCCTTCTGCATAAAGTTCTAATTTCTTATTATTTTGAAGTTCAGCACATCTCCTATCTTGACTATATCCCATCTCCATTTGTCCCTCATATGGCCCTATTGCGCTTTGCTCACTCTTCACACAGTATTACTTTTCTCTTTTCCTGCTTTTTTGACTTCCATACTTTTTTCATGCTTTCCCTTGTATTTGGCACCAGATTTTTTTTGGTAATGTAGTAGCACCCTCACTTTTTCCCTTAAATCTTCCCCAGAACCACTTTTCTTTTCACACTTGACTTCACTTCTGTCCATGCTGCTTCTCCATGTCTAGTTTGTCTTGATCTAATTAATTTTCATTAACAAATCCTATACGAAGAAAACCCATTAAGGTTCCAAAGTCAAGAAAATGCCAAAATTAAGGTTCTTGAACAGTCTTAATTAGCCTCTTTGTGCATGTGAATTATTAGACAATATTTAATTAAATGGACATATACTTTTTTTATACAAGATCCCTGAATCATTCAGTGCAGCTTAACCAAGGCATGTAGGTTGTCCAAGTATGTATGTAATTTGTATGTAATTTGCCATAATACATGATTATGTATAACATTAAATACATTCAGAATGAGCTATTAATAACTATACTGAAAGAATATGTATTTTGCATACAGGTAATACTATAAAAATAAGAAAGATTATTTTAAATCGAACCTATGATTATACTATATTTTTGTTACAGTACCAAGTGACTGAATTATTTCATCCTTTACTGGGTCTTTGATGTGTATTCAATTTGGACACAAATGCTGTTTGCACAATCACTTCAAATGGTCATTGGTGCGTTTACTATATGAATCAGTAATTTATTGCTAGGGATTTTTTTTTCTGTTCTGTTCCCAGCTAGAAGTGAGTCTGTATTTTTAGTTTGCCCAAACCATTGTAAATTCCATTCTGCAATTTCAAGCAATAGTATTTCCTAGAGGAAATTAACAATATGTTCAATAATGAAAAACAAGCATAATGATTATTATCTGGTTTGGAATCTGACAGAACTTACATTATCTAATTAGAATTACAATGTAATTCCTACATAGCTTTAATTTGTATTTAAATTTATGTTCCTTGTGGAAAAGTAATATATTCACACCTCAGAAGGAAAGTGCCATTGAATAGAACTCTCAACCTAATAGAATGTGTTTTTTTCAGCAATGTACTATTTGATTTTGTGTAATAATTTATTTTTTCTTTTAGAAGGTTATGGTAGAAAACAATCTTACAAAGTCACATAATGTATATTTGCTTCTATTCCATTTATGTTCAATTGTATTTAAGCAACTCAAAAAATGGTCCATGTCACATTTTCAGATGTTGCATGTTATACTTACTGTAACTTGCCATTAAATTGGCTTGAATTAACTTATTCTTTCAGGGTACGTCTACACTGCATCCCTAGATCGGACTAAGGATGCAAGTGGAGACGACCGAAGTAGTTAATGAAGTGGGGATTTAAATATCCCACGCTTCATTAACATGATCTCGCCAGTGCGCTAGTTCAAATCGCAGCTGATTTGAACCAGGAAGTGCACGCTGGAACGCGTTAGTTTGGACTAACATTACTCCTCATTTTTTGAGGAGTAACGTTAGTTCGGACTAAGGGCTTTAGTCCAAACTAACTCATCCCGGCGCATACTTCCTGGTTTGAATCAGCTGTGATTCGAACTAGCACGCCGGCGAGATCATGTTAATGAAGCGCGGGATATTTAAATCCCCGCTTCATTAACTACTTCAGTCGTCTCCATTTGCATCCCTAATCCGAACTAGGGATGCAGTGTAGACGTACCCTCAGATAAATGCCATTGCATTGGCCCATGTCATGTATTTAGCTACAAAAATAAGGAGGTACAATTTTCTGTAGTATCAGTACTACTACTGACCATTGTATTGATGGATTTACAGATGAGACTATCCAGAGTGTCCTTCACAATTCCATATCAGTAAAAGGAATTTGCCTGGCTTGCACATGTTTTGATGTAAAATGCAGTTTCACCCAGTTTGTCACACAAATCCCTGGCACTATCCTACTGAGTGCTATATTTGGAGTTTCAGATTTAAAAAAAATCAGTGTTCATGATAGAATTAAAGACTGTGAAGTTCTTCCTTTACATACAGAAAAACAATGGCACTAGGCACAAGCTTCACCCACATTGCTCTATCAATGTGATTTATGGAATTCAGAGGGTACAGCAGGTTTCTTGCCTATTTTATCATAGGAGTATAAGTTATTCTGCTGTACTGCAGGCCCTATTTTAAAGATGCCTTTGGCAACAGACTGCTGAGATTTTGAGGTCTCAGGAAAGTCTACAGAACTACTCTCCTGCTTAAAATGAGATACTGTGACAAATACTAGCCCCAGAGCAGTTATCTGCAGTACTCCGGTAGGGTGTGTCTACGCAGCACCCTAAACTCGAAATAGGATATGCAATGTGCGCGTCTACACATACCAAATTTAGAAATAACACACTATTTCGAGACATCCCTTAACCCTCATGGAATGAGGATTATCAGGACGCTGAAATAGTGCACCCGTTATTTAAAAAAATATTTCGAAATAACGGGCAGCTTGTGAAGATACAGGGTAGCTATTTTGGGATACTGGAGGTATCCCAAAAATAGCCATGCAGTGTAAACATACCCATAGAAGGTCAGAAAACTGGCCACTGGAAGAATAGTTTTCTGTTACATGGGTGCACCAGAGCAATCAGGAATGTGCTAGAAGTAATTAAGTCAGGCAGACACTGTAAGACACTGGGTGCTAGTTAAGAACTACTAGAAACAATTAAGAGAGACAGGCTAATCAGAACACTTAGGCTATGTCTAGACTGCAAGCCTCTTTCGAAAGAGGCTCTTTTGAAAGCATCTTTCGAAAGAGCCTCTTTCGAAAGAGAGCGTCTAGACTGCACGGAGAAATTTCGAAAAAGCGGCTTGCTTTTTCGAAAGAAAGCATCCAGTGAGTCTGGATGCTCTCTTTCGAAGAAGCCCTATTTACATTGAAGAACGCCTTCTTTCGAAAGAGGAACTTTCGAAAGAAGGCGTTCTTCCTTGTAAATTGAGGTTTACCACCATCGAAAGAAAAGCCGCGTTCTTTCGAATTAATTTCGAAAGAACGCGGATTGAGTCTGGACGCAGGGGAAGTTTTTTCGAAAAAAGGCTACTTTTTTCGAAAAAACCCCTGAGACTGGACACAGCCTTACAGTAAGAGGCTGCTGGGACTAGTTCAAAAGGCTCCCCTTCAAGGACAGTAGGGAGCTAGGAGCTGTGGAGAAGCTGGGAGGACACCAGGAGGAGGAAGGTGCTGGGGATGGCAGGAGAGATGGTTGGGGAAGGCCTATAGCTCTGGTAGTAGAGGAAAAACTACCTGTTGCTGCTGCCATTTGGGACCCTGGGCTGGAATCCAGAATAGACAGTGGGCCAGGGTTCCCCCAACCATCCCTACACCACTTCAGAGACACCTCCTGAGAGGGGAGACTGAAGGTAAGATGATGGGCCTATGATGAAGGTGGCTCAATAAATTGTGATCCCTGCCTCCAGAAAGGAAGAGAGGCTATGTTGAGGGTCACAATGAGCATCTGAAGCAAGCCCTAACCACCTTGTAATGCAGGACCACACATGCAAAAGCAGAGCTTTGCTACAACATATTCTTCTGCACATTGCTGAATGAAGACTCAGTTGGGTTCAAAGGTAGGCTACAGGCTTTCATGAGCTGCTCTACTGAGATCTTACAACACTGCTATTAATTCAGCTATCTTTATGTCTATTTTTGTCTGCTTGCCTTCTCCCTTTCTTTCTCTCTCCCCCGCCACCCCATATGAAACTTTTGTGTTAGGTCTTTGTACTCCTCCTTTCACTCACCATCTTAAACTTTCAAAGAGACCTGGCAGAGCACTTAATGAATAATTTTGCAAAGGTGAAAGTGAACTCCAAATGTTATTTACCCAAGCTGATATGACAGGGAGATGGGAGGCAAAGGGAAGATGCTTTGACATTTTATGTTCCCTGAAATTTTTGGATATGAAACCATCCAAAATTAATGAAAAATTTCACAGACAAAATTTATCAATTTTCTGAACTATAGTCATTTGTATTAACTTTAGTGCATTCTTTTAAATATAGCTAAACTAATAATTGCAAGACATTATTCTTTAAAAAAATGGGTATTGTATGGAAGGTGATAAGGATGACAATTATGAACTAGAACTGTTTCCTTGTGAACTAAAATCAGAATTCTCTGACCAGGAAGTTGAGAATAGTATGTACTATTCCAGCTATAAGCAGTGCTTTTGACTAAACTGGGGGAGAGAGGGAAGCAAACTGAAACTCCTCCCCACAAAACTTTTCTTTTCTTTTCTTTTCTTTTCTTTTCGCTTTATATTTTGGGGGAATGCTTTGGATATATGTTTTTCAATTTGGAGAGAGATGATTAACACTTTTAATTAACCATCAAGCTTTTGTTTCACTGACTTTGTTTTATTAAAGCTAGATGTACCACTCAAAAGGACCCTGTGACTGACATAGAAATAGCAAAGACTGTTAAGGGAATTGTTAATATTTCATCTGCTTCAAATGTTATTTTATATGGAAAATCTAATCTAATAATAAATCCTATCAGCCTCTCTTGTGTCAGAGTCAAGTTACAAATTTGTGACATGAACGTTAGTTTGCCCAGTGATATGCTTAATCGAGTGTTAAGTTCCACCTGAACTGGCAGCTGCGTAGAGCACTCAGCTAAATAATATTGGTTACAAAATGACAGTGTGGGGGAGGATTCATGTTGAATGAGTTGGACCTCCTGATTATTGAAAATTAGGAGCGAAATATTCCTGTCTAGAATCAAAATCATAATAAAAGGCTAATACATAATACATAATTAGCAAATGGTTCGTCAGTTAGCTTGTGTGAAGAGCATGTGCTAAAACTGGGAGGGTCTGCACATCAACAAAAAATAGAAAATGTTGTAGGCGGGATTATGAAGAAAGGATAGCAGTGGGTGTTACCCATGCATGGAAACCTCATCTTCAGCAGAAGTTAACTAGATAGCATATAGATGTAACAAAATGTTACAGTTGTGGGGGAGTTTGTGACTGCCAGGCTAATTCTGTCTGATGTATGTTAAAAGGCATTTACTTAAGAGGCTCATGGTGAAGAGTTGGTCTGAAGCCCAGAGGCAACCCAAATGGGAAAATAAAATTGAGTTGTCATACTGTCACAATATGTGACCAAAGTACTTTTGGAGGGTGGAACGTTCTGTAGGAGCTCCTGAAAACAAGGGACAGAAACCATATGAAGGAGGCGTAAGTTCACAAAAATTTTCGAAGAACCTAAGCAATGGAGTAACCAGCCTTTGCCAAGAGGGAAGAGATTTCATGATTATTTGTATTTTACGAATATTTTTAAGATATCTTTGTTAACAGTTTCTAGTCTGAGGTCCACACACTCACATCTCTTGTGAGAGTGGTTATTTATTAGTGATGTATGCAGGACATACTGTGGAATGCAGGAATAGGCTTATTTTTGCAAATTAGTTTTTAAGTCATTTTTTTTCCTGATTCCTGATGCTTAATGTTGTTTCTGGACCCAAAATATGTCCAGTGGTGTCCTCTAATAACCATGGATCAACTTATATGGTTTTCATTTTAATTTACATTTAGTGCAGAGCTGTGTTTTATGTTGCAAACATTGAAACATGCTTACAATATGATTAATTAAATAATAATTGTTCCCGAGACCAAAACTGACTGGGACTCTCTCCCTCTCACTTCACAGATGCTATTAGAGGAAAATATAAAGCACATAGTTTAATTGGCATTTCAATTAAATTATACAGGCACTAGTAAATGATCTGTAGGAATAAGTACGGGGCTAATCAGTGCAACTTCTGTTGCTTGGGCTTCTTTATAGCTCCAATCACAATGTTCCATAAGACATGTTTTTTGATAAAGAGAGTTTGTCAGGCCTTCAGATAGTTGGTTGTGCTTTTCTGTGCTTGTACGTATATTTGGGAGTGGGCACCAAACTTACTTAAAAACGTTCAGTTTGCTGACATATTCCTTCCAGGTAAGAAAGTAAACTAACTTTTTTAAAGAGAAGCTGGCCTTGTTCAAAAAGAGATTTGAAATCATGCTTTAGGCTTTGCTAATATCTGGATGGACCATCACATCCTTTACCATGTCTTTCTCTCCATGATGTATCTGTTTTGTACAGAGAAGGAAGGTATGCCATAGAATCATAGAGTTGGAAGAGACCTCAGGAGGTGATCTAATCCAGCCCCCTGCTCAAAGCAGGACCATCCCTAACTAAATCATCCCAGCCAGGGCTTTGTCAAACCGGAATTAAAAACCTCTAGGGATGGAGATAACACCACCTACCTAGGGAACCCATTCCAGTGTTTCACCACCATCCTAGGGAAATAGATTTTCCTATTATAGCCAACCTAGACCACCCCCATTGCAACTTGAGACCATTCTGTCATCTGTTACTACTGAGAACAGCCTCTCTCCACCCTCTTTGAAACCTCCCTTCAGGCAGTTAAAAGCTGTTATCAAACCCCCCTCACTCTTCTTCTAAATACGCCCAAATCCCTCAGCTTCTCCTCATAGGTCATGTGCTTCAGCCCCCTAAAAATTTTTGTTGCCCTCCGCTGGACCCTCTCCAGTGCATCCACATCCTTTCTGGAGTGGGGGAGGCAGGGGCAGAAGTGGATGCACTACTCCAGATGTGGCCTCACCAGTGATGAATAAAGAGGAATAATCACTTCTCTAGATCTGCTGCCAATGCTTCCCCTAATGCAACCTAATATCCCATTAACCTTCTTGGCTACAAGGGCACACTGTTGAATCAAATCCATGTCTCATCCACTGTAATCCCCAGGTCCTTTTATTCTGAACTGCTGCTTAGCCAGTTGGTCCTCAGCCTTTAGTAGTGCTCAAGATTCTTCTGTCCGAAGTGTAAGACTCTGCATTTGTCCTTGTTGAACCAGATTTCTTTTGGCCCAATCCTCTAATATGTCTAGGTCACTCTGGAACCTATCCCTGCCCCCTCAATGTATCTACCTCTCCCCCAACTTAGTGTCATCCACAAACTTGCGGAAGGTGCAATCCATGCCTTCAACCAGGTCATTAATAAAGATGGTGAATAAAACCGGTCCTAGAATTAACCTTTGGGGCACTACACTTGAAACCGACCACCAACCGGACAGTGAGCCATTGCTCACTACCCGTTAGGATAACAATCTAGCCAGATTTCTGTACACCTTACAATACATTTCTCCTATCCATACTTCCTTAACTTACTGGCAAGAATTATGTCGGAAACCGTAACAAAAGCTTTGCGAAAGTCAAGGTATATCACATCCACTGACTTCCCCATGTCTACAGTCTTCATCATAGAAGCTAATCAGGTTGGTCAGGCATGACTTGCCCTTGGTGAATCCATGTTGACTATTCCTGATCACTTTCCTCTCTTTCAAGTGCTTCAAAAATGGATTCCTTGAGGATCCCCTCCATGATTTTTCCAGGGATTGAGATAAGGCTGACTGGTCTGTAGTTCCCTGGATTGTCCTTCTTCCCTTTTTTGAAGGTAGGCACTACATTTGCATTTTTCCAGTCATCCAAGACCTCTCCGTATCTCGACGAGTTCAAAGATAATGGCAAAGGCACTGCAATGACATCTGCCAACTCCCTCAGCACCCTTGGATACACTAAATCCAGACCCATGGATTTGTGCATGTCCATTTTTTTTCTAAATACTTCTCAATCTGTTCTTTCTCCACCAAGGGCTGCCCACCTCCTTCCCATACTGCATTGCCTAATGCAGTAGTTTGAGAGCTGACTTTGTCTGTGAAGACAGGCAAAAAAAGCATTGAATACTTCAGCTTTTCCCACATCATCAGTCACTAGGTTACCTCCATCATCCAGTAAGGTTCCCACACTCTCCCTGATCACTCTCTTATTGCTAACATGCCTATAGAAATCTTTCTTGTTTCCTTTCACATCCTTTGCTACCTGCAATTTCATTTGTGCTTTGGCCTTCAGGATTACACTCCTGCATTCTTGAGCAATATATTTATATGTCTCACTGGTCACCTGTCCAAGTTTCCACTTCTTGCAATCTTCCTTTTTATGTTTAAGCTCACCAAGAATTTATCTGGTAAGCCAAGCTGGTCTTTTAGGGTACGTCTAGACTATATCCCTCTTTCGACAGAGGGATGTAAATTAGGCACTTCAAAATTACAAATGAAGCTGGGATTTGAATTTCCTGTGTTTCATTTGCATAATTGCAGCATGATGCTCTTTTGAAAAAGCACTATTATGAAAGTAAAACCGCAGTCTAGCTGCAGTTCTTTTGAAAAGGGAAGGCTTTTTTGAAAGATCCTGTAAACCTCAAAAAAGATCCAAAAAATGAGGTTTACAGGATCTTTAGAAAAAGCCATCCCTTTTCGAAAGAACCACATCTAGACTGTGGTTTTACTTTCGAAATAGTGCCATGATGCAATTATGCAAATGAAGCACAAGAAATTCAAATCCCGGCTTCATTTGCAATTTTGAAGTGCCTAATTTACATCCCTCTGTCAAAAGAGGGATGTAGTCTAGACACACCATTACTGCGCATCTGGATGGTTTGTTCCTGTGCCTTTAATAAGCCTTATTTAAAATACTGCCAGCTTTCCTGTACTCCTTTCCCCTTCCTGTTAGCATCCCAGGGGATCCTCCCAATCAGTTCTCTGAAAGACTCAAAGTCTGCTTTTCTAAAGTCCATGGTGTGTATTTTCCTGTTCTCCTTTCTTCCTTTCATCAGGATCCTGAAATCGACCATTTCAAGATCACTGCTGCCCAGGTTGTCACTCACCTCTATTTCCCCTACTAGTTCTTCCCTGTTTGTGAGCAGCAGGGCAAGATGATCATGGCCCCTGGTTGGTTCCTGCAGTTCTTGTACCAGGAAGTTGTCCCCAACATTCTCAAAAAACTTCCTGAATTGTCTGTGTACTGCTGCATTGGACTCCTAACAGATGTCATTGTGATTCAAGTCCCCCATGAGAACCAAGGACTGTGATCTAGAGGCTTCTCTTAGTTGTCTGAAGAAAGCCTAATCTACCTCATCCACCTGATCTGGTGATATATAGCATACACCAAGAACAACATCACCTCTGTTGCTCCCACGTCTAAGCTTACCCCAAAGACTGTCAATAGGCTTTTTCCCCTCTATGTACTGGAGGTCTGAGCAATCATACTGCTCACTTACATACAGTGCAATCCCTCCACCTGTTCTTCCTGAACAGTCTCTACCCTTCTATGACAGTGTTCCAGTTATGTGAGTCATCCCACCAAGTCTCATTATTCCAATCAAATCATTATTCTTTGACTGTGCCAGGACTTCTAATTCTTCCTGCTTGTTTCCCATGCTTCTTGTGTTCATGTACAGACACCTTAGATAACTAGCTGATTGCCCTACCTTCTCTGTTTGAATCAGGAGTCCTCTCTTGTTTCATCTTCCTACTTTTGTTTGTTCCTGGTATCCCACTTCCCCACTTATCTCAGGACTTAGGTCACCGTCCCACAACAAACCTAGTTTAAATCCCTCCTCAGTAGGTTTGCAAGCCTGCCCATGAAGATGTTCTTCCCTCTCTTAGTTAGGTGAACCCCATCTCTTCCTAGTAATCCTTGTTCCCAGAATGGCATTCCATAGTTGAAGAAACCAAACATCAATACCACCTGCGCAACCAAGCACTTACTTCCAAGGTTCAACAATCCCTATCTTGACCTTTTCCTTCAACAAGTAGGATGGTCGAGAACACCACTTGCATCTCCAACTCCTAGATCCTTCTTCCCAGTGCTACATAATTTGCAGTGACACACTCAAGGTCATTCTTGACTGCATCGTTAGTTTCTACATGGAAAATTAGGAAGGAGTAGTAATCCGAAGGTCCTGATGTACTATATGAAAAATTGGATAGAGTTCAGGAGTGTCTTGTTAAGCATAGATTACAAAATTGAAGCTGTTTTAAGAAAATGTCAACATATTGAATTTTGAGTAAGATGTAAACACTTTATCACTGTATTCACGAAGAACAATAAATCTATACCAGCTAAAATGGACAACCCAGAATGAAAGTCCAACAAGGAATGTGAGACTGGTGAGGAGGAGGAAGAAAGTCTTTCTGTCAGTGAATCGTCATTCTTCAAAGGCATTTCACTGGTGAATTAAGCTCATTTATTTTTGCTAAATAAGCAGACTTTAAGAAGGATATTCAGATACATTTTCCTAGTGTGGTCCAAATTACTCTTTCTTAAAGCACATCACATGAGAAATCAAGATTTTGAATCTAGATTAGATCATTTGGTCACACGCAACCTCCAAATATGATTTTTATGCAAACTTATAAAAACATGGCAGGATAAAAACAGGCACCATGGAGTCTTGGGGCTCCACAAAATGTGTCCAGGGGCTCCATGAGAAAATATTAATGACAGTTGTATGGAGTGATGTTGTTTTGAAAAAAATGAGAAGATTTTTTAATAAATAACCTATTAAATTGAGAAGTGTGACAACATTCAATAAATAAGTTGGACATTGCAACATAAAATAGAGTCGGGATATGAAAAACCATGCGTAGCTTGGCAAAATACTGGTACTACAATTGATGTAGATAAAGGGAATAATGCAGTAGCCTACAGCAAGTTGCTTATGAGCTATAGGCCTGATGATGTATATATTAGATGTTTCAAATGTCTGATTTAGCTGTCTGGGCCAGCTCTTAACATGGAAAAGATTTTTAAAAATAATTATTTCCCACTTTCTTTGGGATGAAGCCTGCTGCAATACAGCACTCTTCATGCTACATTTTCATTCAACAGTTCACAATACATAGTCGCCTGCCCTTATTATCAAACATATACTACATGGATAAGGGACTAAAAAAAATTGACTGCTAGCAAGTGGTCTTTGGATGGAATAAGCAACTAAAATGTCTGGACAGGAAAAGGAAAATCAGTCTTTCAGTCTTTACTGAAAGATTGGATAGTGAGCTGTTGAAGAGGAAGCCATTCTCATCCACCAGAGTAGCAGCAGGTAATAAAAAATACAAGTATGATGAGAGTTATTTGTGTTTTGGATTTACTTGCATTGGAAATAAAGATGCTTTTGATACAAAGTGTGTGGCTAGCAACAAAATACTTTCCAATAGGTCTCAATACTTGCTAAACTCCAAAGGCATTTAGAAACAAATCATTCTGAACACACAGACAAAAGCATAAGTTTTTTCAAGTGAAAGCTTGACACACTTTCAAATAGTAAACTCTCAGTGATGAAAATCGCTAAATCCAACCAGAAAAATAAAACAGAAGAATCCTACAAAATGGGCTACTGTATTGCACTCACTGGAGAAGCACATATAATTGCAGAAAAACCCATTAAGCCTTATGCAAACGATCTTGTGGTATGCATGCATGATGAGTAATCTAATAAAAATGTGGAACAATGCTTCTGTCGGACAATACTGTTTCACATCACACTCAAAATCTTGCTGCTGACATCAAGAAAGAGCTAGTAAGGGCTCCACCAAATTTTCAGGATCCCATAGGTACTCTGTAGCCAAAAAAAAGTTAGAAGGAAAAAATATGGAGCACTTTAAAGACTAACAAGATAGTTTATTAGGTGATGAGCTTTTTGGGGGCAGACCCACTTCTTCAGATCATATTCTGAAAGTGAATTGGCATGACCATATATAAGGAATACAATGAAGAAAATAAACAAATTATAAGTTAACAATTCAGATATTAGAACAGAAGGTGGGGGTGAGGGGTAAGGAAGGAGGAAATAGCTTATTGTAAGTCAATAAGTGGCTAATCTTGAGTTACTATGACTATCAATAGGTGGGGAGGCTGTATTTGTAACGTGTAAAAAAGTTATGGAAACCTTGCATTGGTTTATTAATTCTATTTTTAATGTTTTTTTCACTAATCGCAACAAATTGGATAAGAAAACTTTACAGCATGAATCTACCATTTTTTTATATTTAACTGAAAACTCCACCAGACATTGTATCATTTTATAAAAGAACAGCTCTGCAGTGTTTCACCTCTGTCATCAACATTATATTGTATATCTCCTTTGCTGGCCTGACATACATTTGCTCCATCTAGTGGGAAACTTATTTAGATATATAATTCATGATGAAAATACTGCCAGGTTTCAGAAAGGTAGCCGTGTTAGTCTGTTTCAGCAAAAACAGCCAAGCGTCTAGCCCAGTGGTCTCCAACCTTTTTAAGCACAAGATCACTTTTTGAATTTAAGTGCAATGTAAGCTGTACTTCAAAACCCAAATACCCTTGCCCCACTTTCTTCATATCCCTTCTCTGAGGCCCTGCCCCCTCTCACTCCATCCTCCCTCCCTTCTGTATCCTTCCTCCCTTTCACCAGGCAGGGGCAGAGGGTTGGGGCACAGGCTCTAGTCTTGGGTTAAGGGATTTGGAGTGTGAGAGGGTCTCTGAGCTGAGCCTGGGGCAGGGAGTTGGGGTGCAGTAGGGAGTTCAGGGTGCAGGTTTTGGGAGGGAGTTTGGGTTCAGGGGGCTCAGGGCTGGGGCAGGGAGTGTAGGAGGGGGTTCAGAGCTGGAAAGGCTTTGGGGTTTGGGGGAAGCTGCAAGGCAAAGGGCAGGAGGTGTGCAGCAGTGGGGGGAGGAGCAGCTGAAGTACTGCACTTGACAGCCTCTTCACCAAACCAGTCAGGATCACCTGTCAGAGGCTCCAAGATCTACCAGTAGTTCCCAATCTACTGGTTGGTGACCACTGCTTTAAGGTGCTCTAATTCCCATTAGAAACAATTGAAGTCAGGGTTTTAAACATATGGGCATGTTTGCTTCTCAGTTGTCATGGTGTGTTGCAGGTAGGAGCAAAGAAGGAGCACATATGCAACTGAGGTACATTACCAATTAGCAATAACCATGGAAGGAAATAGTAAGGGAGGTATTGGACATTAACACGCATTGAACACATGGTTGCTGTTGTTGAAGATGATGATGATGAATAACTAAGGGTACTCCAAAATGTTCTGTCAACATTGATTTAATGAAAAATGGCATTTTCAGTTAAATGACTTTTTTTTGAATGTCTGTTTCCTTGAACATTTTAAATTTTCATAAGAAAACCAGTAACCTGCATTTTATTTATGCTTTTTTTAGCAGTTTTTGGACAAAAAAAACAGGTTATATGTTTGTGATTATCAGCAAAAGTCCAAATTTTCAGCAAAAGAAAAAATCAATTTAACTCTTGCAGTAACTGAAAAGTGACATGTAGAGTTAGCACCACTTGTGTGCAATGGAGGCCCCAGTAAGCCCCATGGACAGAAATACAATGGAGCAGAGCGAGGCTTCCAATAAAATCCTTGTAGGTTAGAAGTGAGTGGTTGGTGGAATGCCTCTAGGCCTTTCTTGGCAGCTGGCCATCCCAAACCCTGTTGTGCCCCCACTTCTGTTCTGTGGAGATAGAATATAGGGTTGGAGGGAGGCATCCTGACATCAGTGCCCCTTCTTCTCCCTTCCCGTCTCTGTATTGCAAGCAGGAGGCTCCCCGGGGTTGGGGAACAGCTGCGAGGCAAAGGGCAGGAGGTGTGCAAAAGTGGTGGAGGAGAAGCTGAAGTACTGCGCTTGACAGCCTCTTCACCAAACCAGTCAGGATCACCTGTCAGAGGCTCCAAGATCTAACAATAGATCCCAATCTACTAGTTGGTGACCACTGACCTACAGTCCACAACTTAAACCCCTCCAACGCATTATCAATAATCTACAATCTATCCTGGAAAATGACCCCTTACTCTCAGAGGCCTTGGGGGAAAGGCCAATTCTCGCTTACAGACAACCTCCTAGCCTCAAACAAATTCTTTGCAGTAGCCACGCAACACATCTCCACCATATTCATCCAGGAACCCACCCATGCAATCAGCCCCAGTGCCAACTCAGTGTCCACACATCTACACAAGCAATTTCATCACTGGACCCAATGACATCAGCCACCAAAGCAAAGGCCATTTAACTGCACATCCAGTAATGTGATCTATGCCAGTAATGCCCCCACTGAAATGTATATTGGCCAAACTGGACATTCTCTATGAGAAAGAATTAATGGACACAAATCAGATATCTGAAAAGGCAATATACAAAAACCTGTTGGAGAATTCTTTAATCTTCCTGGACACCCATTAATGGATCTTCAAGTCACTGTTTTATTTCAGACCAATTCTACAAGCTAAACAGACAGAGAAGGACTGGAACTTAACTTCATTCACAAGTTTAATTCTTATGCTAATGGTCTGAATGGGGATATAGGATGGCTTACACACTGTCTTCCACCTTTTAATGACTTAACCTACCAAGCAAACAATGGAGGTACTAATGGTTCTCAACAGCCTCTTGTAATTATTTGGACTATCTAGTCACTGTCTCTTTTTCTTCCTTCCCTCCCTTTTTTCCTTCTCCTCTCTCCTCCTTCCCTTATTTATTCTTGGATCAGGATTTATTATACTCCGGTCATCTGAAGAAGTGGGTTTTTCCCACAAAAGCTCATGATACCATCTACATGTTTTGTTAGGCTTTAAGGGTATGTCTAGACTACCTGGCTCCATCGACGGAGATATGTAAACTAGTTTACCTGGCAGAGTCAATGAAGCGAGGATTTAAATAATCCCTGCTTCCTTAAAATAAACATGGCCACCACGCTGTGCTAACGATCAGCTGATCCGGAGCACAGCGTGGCAGTCTAGACGTGGATCTGTCGGCTGGGGAAGTCTTTGCCAACAGATCTTGTAAACCTTGTTTCACGAGTCATAAGGGATCGGCTGGCAAAGGCTTCCCCAGCCTACAGATCCACGTGTAGACTGCGGCGCTGTGCTGGATCAGCTGATTGTCGGCACAGCACGGAGGTCATGTTTATTTGAATGAAGTGGGTATTATTTAAATCCCCGCTTCATTGACTGTGCTGGGTAAACTAGTTTAGTCTAGACATACCCTAAGATGCTACTAAAATCAAGCATATGTTTATTCATTATTATACCAAAGCTGTAATATCAAATATAGGTAAAGCAAACGTAAATCAAATATAGGGGGTATGTCATCAGAAGGGGACTTCCATTTCATAGCATCAAATCCAGATTTTAGCTTAGGGTTGGAAATATCTGGATGAAGTATGATTGATTTACTGTTGCACCTTAGAGTGAGCATAATGTCAGCAAGATGTAAAGTGCATCAGTTCTGGACTTGGCTATGACTATAACAATAATTTATAGCCTTTGGCCTGGGTGAAATGTCTCATGAGGAAAAACAGTGAGAATGCAAGGATAATCTCATTCTACTCAAGTCTGGAAGGGAAAATGTATTCTTATTACTTGTGCAGCACTTCTGCAGTAATACTGTAATAATACTCCTAAATAGACAGGCACGTATTTTGGATGCATCTTTGATGGACTAGATGGAAAAATGTAACAGATATACTGTCAAAACTTAGCAGTTTCTCAATTTGATTGCTGAAGGTAAAATACTGTAACAGAGCTATACCAGTATAAATGTGTTTTTTATAACTTATGTAAGCCTCAATTTCTAAACTTCAAAAAGCTAAAGATAGTATTACAATTGGTTGAAAAATATATTTTCTGAAATACTGTTTGACTAGCTCAATGTAATTTCAATGTATTTTATATGGAAAAATATTGTCCTAAACTAAGGAAATATTAATCCTAAATACTGTTCCAAGCAGTGGCTACGTCTACACTGGCCCCTTTTCCGGAAGGGGCATGTAAATTTCAGCAGTCATCGTAGGGAAATCCGCGGGGGATTTAAATATCCCCCGCGGCATTTAAATAAAAATGTCCGCCGCTTTTTTCCGGCTTTTAAAAAAGCCGGAAAAGAGCGTCTACACTGGCCCCGATCCTCTGGAAAAAGTGCCCTTTTCCGGAGGCTCTTATTCCTACTTTGAAGTAAGAATAAGAGCCTCCGGAAAAGGGCACTTTTTCCGGAGGATCGGGGCCAGTCTAGACGCTCTTTTCCGGCTTTTTTAAAAGCCGGAAAAAAGCGGCGGACATTTTTATTTAAATGCCGCGGGGGATATTTAAATCCCCCGCGGATTTCCCTACGACGACTAGTGAAATTTACATGCCCCTTCCGGAAAAGGGGCCAGTGTAGACGTAGCCATTGTGTTTACAGAAAAAAAGTAACTATGTGTTTGTGCATGAGTAGGTATGTGTGCATGTATTTTGTATACAAAATACTTGGTCATGAAAACAATATGAAAAATGATAAAACCATGTAATAAATATAATTGGCTTGGGGGTTATTAAACAAATGTTTCCTTTGCTTTCTATCATATGTAGAAATTTGCACCCAAAATAAGACTTTTTGTAAGGGGAAAATATTCATGCCTGGACTAGTGACAAGTTTAAGCTCTGATAACTTGCAACCCATTAGTGCAGGAACTGGGTCACTGATTCAGCTTTGTGCCTCTCCGACAGTGCAAAGTAGTCCTAAACCTGTCAGGTCTGGACACTGGAGGAAGTGGCTTGTACAGAGGACTAATCCTCGCGTGTCATAGAACTATTATAGCATATTCTTTGGCTATAAAAAAAAGGAAACTTGGGCCAGGGAACCTTTATGCCCAGCTAATACTAGATGTTGGAAGGGCTGTGGGAGTCAGTTGACAGAATACATTAGATCAGCCTGAAGGCTGATATTTATGCTGGAACAAATAAGAGAGCTGGACAAACTCCAGGGTTAGGGAGGGACTCAAAGTCATTCAGTGTTCCTCAGACATACAAGAGAACTTGAGGCTGGATCCCTTTGCAAAGCTTCTAACATACAGTCAGGACCATTGGAAAGCTAGAAATGTTCCTTCTTCCAGTCCAAGGATTACAATCTTTTGCTTCTAGCCCTTATGCATCCCACAAGATGCAGAAAGGATCTGAAGTGTGACATCATAATGTATGGCAAACCTATTTCAGGGTATATTTTATTTAGAGATTTCTTAAAGAAATGTCATTTCCCTCTCCCCTTGATCCTCCAAGGACTGTACCCTTATGCTTTTCATAGTTGGTTAGTTTGGCTTTAGAGGAAGAGAAAAATGAAAAATAGCACCAATAACATTTTGAAAAACTCTCAAATATTTGTGAAATAATCTTTCTGTAAAATGTGTGGAATGGAGAGAATATATGATGGTTTGGTGTGGTTGAAAAGCTTTCTTGAAAGTCATTTGAGATAACTTAAATAGCTCACATGTGAGAAATGAGACCATTTCAAGTTCATGTCAGTAAAACCTTCGTGCCATACCACCACATTTTCTATATATTTCACATCATTTACAGAAAATCTATTTGGGAAATGTTTGACTGTCAAACATTATATAGATAAACTTTTATTTCTTTTGTTAATAAAGCCATGCTGTCTTTCTACCACGAGTTCAATTGTATAGTCACCAGATAGATAAAATGTTAACTAATATTAAGAAAAATCTAAAAGATCTACAATAGGTTTCTGTACTTAATGTAATGAAATAAGTCCAATATATTGTGTTTCACTAGGAGAAGAAATATGATAACTTTAGACTGGGAGAAATATTTTAGCTGTGGCTGGTTGTTATGAATCTTAAAACCAGATCAGGACAGACTAGATATGGCAAAAAATGGCCAAAATTTTTTTGAAGGGGTGGGGGCAGAAAATGAAGATTTAGATTAATCAAGACATTTTCTGAATCCATATCAACTTTTTGTTACTGTTATTGTTGAAAAAAATAAACCCCCATTTTTTTACATGTTGAAAATGTAATAGTTAAATGTTTCAGTTTGAAACTTGTCATTTTGAAATTTCTTTCACTTTTATTGAGTTTACGAAAGCTTGAAGTGAACATGAAATGTCATTCAACTTTTATATGTTTTGGATCATCAAAGACAAATTAAAAATATTGTTTCAAATTAACCCCAAATTAACTGTTTTTTCAGTTTTTCAAAACTGACAGCAAACCAAAAATTAGTTATTTGAATAGCTTTATGATGACTTTGTTATCCAGCCAATATAATTTTGGGGAGTTGGATAGTAGTTTATTTTTTTATTCTCTTCATTTCATGAACTCCCTACAAAGACTGCATGCTAAGGTCTCAGTTAGTTCTAACTGTGGTAGTGTTTTTTTCTTGAATTGAGATCTGTCCATAAAAATCTTAGTTTCACAACATATGACTTATTCTCTGAGCATTCTGGGTAACAATACCCACTCATCTGTTATTTATTTTAAAAGCTCTAGGCTTTATAATTCTATTTGTCTAAACAGTTGGTCATATTTAGAATTATAGACTTATAGAATACTAAAACTAGAAGGGACCTCGAGTGCCCTCATGGAAAGATTAAGCATCATCTAGATCATCCCTGATAGATGTCTGTCTAACCTGCTCCTAAATATCTCCACTGATGGAAATCCTACAACCTATTTATTCCAGTGTTAAACCACCCTGAATGTTAGGAAGTTTTTCCTAATGTCCAACCCAAACCTTCCTTGCTTTTTCTCCTATCATCAGAGGCCAAGGAGAATAATTTCCCCCCTCCTCCCTGAAACACCCTATTAGGGTATGTCTACACTACACACTTATTTCAAACTAAATTATTCTGGAATAGTTATTCTGAAATATCTTATTTCGAAATAGCATGTCTACACTACAGGGAAGCCTCAAAATTAGTCCTCATAGAATGAGGTTTAAAATTTTCTGAACAGGCCATCTGTTATTTCAAAATTATTTTGAAATAACGGGATGGCTGTATAAAGCTCACATTTTTATTTTGAAATAACGCTAGTTATCTCAAAATAACGGTGCAATGTAGACGCACGCATAGATACCTGAAAACTGCTATCATGTCCCTCCTCAGTCTTCTCTTTTCTAAACAAGCACAGCTCTTTCAGTCTTCCTTCATAGGTCATGTTTTCTAGACCTTTAATCATTTTTGTTGCTCTTCTCTGGATCTTCTCCAATTTCTCCACATTTTCTTGAAATGTGGTACCCAGATCAGGACATAATACTCCAACTGAGGCTTAAACAGTGCAGAGTAGAGTGGAGGAATGACTTCTTGTGTCTTGCTCACAACACTCCCGTTAATGCATCCCAGAATCATGTTTGCTTTTTTGCAACAACATTACACTGTTGACTCATGTTTAGCTTGTGGTCCAATATGATCCCTAAATCCTTTCTGCAGTACTCCCTACTAGACAGTCGCTTCCCATTCTGTTTGTGTGAAATTCATTGTTCCTGAGTACTTTTCATTCATCCTTATTAAACTTCATCCTACTTACCTCAGACCATTTCTCCAGTTTGTCTATATCATTTTGAATTATGACGCTATCCTCCAAAGCACTTGCAACCACCTCCAGCTTGGTATCATCTTCAGACTTAATAAGTATATTCTCTATGCCATCATCTAAATCACTGATGAAGTTATTGAACAAAACCAGTCCCAAAACAGACCCCTGAGGGATCCCACTTGTTATGTCCTTGCAGTACGACTGGGAACCATTAATAACAACTTTCTGAGAATGGTTATCATAGAATCAGAGAGCTGGAAGAGACCTCAGGAGGTAATTTTTCTCTTTAGGTATTCTCACCATCTTATCAAGTGTTGGGCCACATGCACCCTGATTGAATTGGCCTCAACAACACTGGTTCTACCCATAGTAATGTAACACTTTCATTTTTGTATGTATGTATATATGTCCGCCAAATGGAATTTCCACTTCATGCATCTGATGAAGCCCATGAAAGCTTATGCCCAAATAAAGTTGTTAGTCTGTAAGGTGAAAGGGTGTATGTGTGTGTATATATATATATATATATATAATCTCAAAGATATCTCTTACTTGCAATATACTGTTCAGTTCTGACCACTCTATCTACAAAAGCATATCGAAAAAATACAAGCAACAAAAAAATTAGATACATGAAAAGGCTTCCCTGTGAAAAGAAATTAAAAATGGTGGGCCTATTTAGATTACAGATGAGATGAATAAAAGGGAATCTGTAGCACTGTAAAAAATGAATCCTCCAGAAATGTGAAACTGAGGTCTCCTATTAGCTCTTTCTAATAATGCAGAAGCTAGGAGACAGTCAATAAAACTGAAAGACGACAAATTAAAAACTGAAAACAAGAAATGCTTTTTCTCACAGTGCATAATTAACCCATTCCACTTTGTATCTCTGAATCCAAAAGTTCAGCAGATTGCACAAAGTGTTGGAAATTTAGTTAGAGAATGAGAACACATAGAGTTACATTATATACAATAATAACGTTTATTTAAAAAGAGAAGTAAATGATACAAACCCTCATGTTTCTGGGCATAAACCAACCAATGAGGAGGGGAGGGTTAGAAAGAACATTCCTCTTTGATAAGTTATTTCCTAACAGTTTACCTTCCTCTTTAGGAAGTGAAATGTGGACACTGTCCCTAGCAGGCTACTGGGCCATATAGGCCACTGTTCTGATCTAATATGGCAATTCTCTGTTCCTTATGTAGCACTTAATGAGAAGCCATGTACAAATATTTATTTGAAGTGATGAGAAATTGATCTTTTTTCTGTTATTAGTGAAAACTCCGGCTAAATCTTATCCATCTCTGACCATGTAGAGATTCTTTGTAATATTCATTTCTAGTAGCAATAATGTCAGACTAGAATACATGTAAACACAAACAACTTTACCATGTCTTCTCCAAAATACAACCCACTACCATGGGATGACTATCATAATATAATCAATTTTTTTCAGATTATGTGTTTAACATTTACATTTAGCACAGCTCTGCAAAGTGATTTGTGTTGTTCTTTTAAGTGGACATTGCCGACAGGTTTAATATATTTTTGATATCTAATACTACAGTTGCCTAACCATAAAACAGAATGAAATCATCTTTGTCATGCTCTTCTCTTAGACGCCAGAGGAACTGGAAGATGTGTCGGACCTTGAAGAAGACTATGACTCACGCAGCCGTTCCAGCGTTCAACCAGAAGGGAAAATTGACAGGGTATGTATCAGTGTAGTTTAATTAAAAATCAGTTTGAAAAAGTTTTAAAAAAAAACTCCTAACCTATTATATTGCTGTTTCCTGTAAAGCAATTTAAGTCAGACAGTGAATCATTGGAATAGTGTTGCCCTTTTGATAAATTTTCTGAATATATGCACGGGGCATAAAACTGAAAAATATATGTATAGAAGTGAGAAAGACAGGCTTGATTAAATTGTAAATATCCTGTGAAGATTTAAACCAGCCTGGCAACTTCTTACACATAAACACAAACATATTTATAATTCAACTTGCTAAGTTTAATCATCTTTGAGTTTACCTTAGTTAACAGTTAGGTTCACTGTGTATCTTGGCATTAAGGTTTTATTAATGACTTTTATATTGAACAAAAACATCCCTGCAACACACAGAAGACTTCATTAGGAGCTTAGCTGTGGCGATGTGTGCACAGTAGGATTACTTCCGGAGGAAGGAGTGAGTCCTTTAACAACTAATATGAATACTACTATAACAGAAAAAATAGATACAGTAAAATAGTTGTGAAATTTTTCCTTAATTTAAAAATGGATTTTCCCAAGAAAATTTATATTTTCTTGCTATTTTTTTTTTTACTTTTTGTTTTTGACAGTCAAAAATCTTTAACCTTTTTATAAACATAAAAAAATCACAGAAAAATGTGAACGGAAATAAAAATTGCATTTTATTTTCCAAAGCATTTTAAATACATTGCTTCTGACTAACTTTAATTATCAAGAAATAATTTCTAAAATAAATTAAAGAAATAAACATTGAGGTCAGTATGGAGCCACACCAAGCTCTTAAATATGGTAATTAAAGATTAGCTAGTGCAATCACTGCTCTCATTAGTGATCATTTACTCTCATATCCACATGAATAGTCAAACTGAATAGCCATGTCTACTTTAGGAAACTATTTTGAGATTACCGAATTCAATTTATGAACTCCTGATTTAACAAATTCGAACTTGCATATGGGGAAGCCTCGAAATTAGTTCAAAATAGTGTGTCCGCATTTAACAGAGCCCGCCTTGGACTTAGAGCCCCTGGAAGTACTCTGGGGAGGATGCCAGGAGGGCAGATACTTCCTTTGGCTGCTTGTTCCTGCAAACTGAGACAGGTACTTACAGGGGCTCCTCTCTATGCCTGCATCTCACAAGGTACTTCTCCACTCCCTCCCCCATTGAGGAACAGAAAAGGGAAGCAGTGGGCATGTGCCACAGCACAGTGACCGTAGAGACAGAGCTGTTGAAAAGCAGTGTCATGCTCATGGCTCTCATGCTGCACTGATAGTGCCCACCATGTAGCTCCACCATGAACAGGACAAGGAGAATGAACCCCAGCATGGCCAGTAGGCCCTGCTTAGCCAAGTCTTGGTGCTCCTGCTGCTGTGCACACCCCTTAATCTCCTGGACACTGTGAAACACCACTTCTGGTGGAGACCAGACAAACTGACTGGTGGGACCACATTGTCCTGCAGCGATGGGATGATCAGCAGTGGCTGCAGAACTTCCACATGTGGTAGGCCACCTTCCTGAAGATCTGCAAGTGGCTTGCCCCTGTCCTCAGATTACAGGACACCCGCATGAGATCTGCTGTCCCCATGCAGAAGTGTATGGTCATCACCTGTGGAAGCTTTCCACTCTGGACAGCTACCGCTCAGTTGGGAAACAGTTCAAGGTGGGGAAACTCACAGTCATGGCTATGCTCATGCAAGCAGACAAGGACATCAACCACGTCCTGCTATGGAGGGTCGCCACTCTGAGCAAAACGGACAGCATCGTCGCTGGATTTTCTGCCATGGGTTTCCCCTACTGTCGGGGGAGGACATAGATGGCACACACATTGCCATCATGGCTCCCCAACCACTGTGCCTCCAATTTCATCAACCACAAGGGGTACTTCTCCCTGGTGCTGCAGGTGCTCATGGATCACAAGGGATGCTTCACCAAAATCAACATCAAAAGGTTAGGAAAGGCATACAACATCCGCATCTGCTGGAACTCCTGCCTCTGCAGAAGGATGCACACCAGCTCTTTTTTCTCAGACTACGTCATCAGAGTTGGAGAGGTGGACATGCCCATCATGATCCTGGGTGACTCAGCCTACCACTTGATCTCTTGGCTCATGAAGCCCTACAAAGGCAGCCTGGAACCTAGCAAGGAGGAGTTTAACACCAGGCTGGACAGGTGCAGAATGATAGTAGAATGTGCTTTCAGGCATTTAAAGGGGAGGTTCAGGAGTCTTCTCACCCATCTGGACCTAAGTGAGCACAACATCCCCTTCATAGAGGCGGACTGTTGTGTGCTCCACAACATGTGCAAGAACAAGGGGTAGACTTTTCTGCCAGGGTGGGAGCACAGAGGCAGAACGTCTGGCCAGGGAGTTTGAGCAACTGAACACCAGTGCCATCAGGAGAGCACAGCAAGGGTCTGTGCTCATCAGAGAGGCCTTGAAGGACAGTTTCATGCAAGGCCAGTTCTGAGATTCTTCCCAATACTTCTCAACAAGGGGCCCCTGAATTCCCTGTGTGTGCCTTTCATTCCCCACCCTTCCGTTTTCCTGCCCTCCCTTCACACCTTCCCCCGCATCTGCAGAGCAAATAATCACAGAGCAAAGACATCGCAGTTGAAAAAACTGGAATCTTTATTCAAGGAACATACAGCAGAGGAGGACATACAGCAGACTGTGTAAAGAACTTGAAATGGGGGAGAGAGGATCAGCAATGGTACTGGGACTGGCACCTACTTTCAGGTGGCCTGGAATCTTCCAGATGTCCTGGAGGAGGAGAGCAGTGGAGATGCCAGGTGTGACCAGAGCAGTCAGAGCTGATGTCTGTGGGAGGCCTCCAGAGGCCAATTAGTTCAAATTAGCAGCACTGGAGTGTCCACACTAACGTTAATTCAGACTTACAAGTATGGAATTAGAGTTATTCCCTGATAAAAAGCAGAAGTACAGAGTTCGAATTCCACAACCGATTATTCTGAAATAACGGGCTTGGTAGTATGGACACATGGTTTACTAATTCAAACTTAGGGCCGTTATTTTGGACTAAGGTCCTAGAGTAGACCACGGCTAAGTGTTTTCACAATATAGTCATAAAGAGTTAATCATAGTTAGAAACATTTATGAGGCATTGTTGAATTAATCAATTTTACTGGCTACAGACCTAACTTTAAACATTCGAAAATTATTATTAATCTGGAAAAGTATCTATCAAGCCTGAGGTGAAGAATGTTTAACTGATATTGTTTTTAAAAGAACTGCAGTATTATTGGATGTATTTTCCTTTTTAAGTAGAATACCTGAGCCTAATAAATGGTGTAATTTTGCCAAGATCTCAGTAAGAGAATTCGGTAAAGTTAGAGAAAAAGCTTGTCAGGCAAACACATGAAATTTTTGGCCAGTTTAGTCAATGGGATTTCACTTCCCTTGAAATATTGACTATCATTTCAGTCAAATTTTAGGATTTTGAACTTTTCTTTTCAGTGAAGCAAGTGAAAACTCATCCCCTTAATACAAATGTGCATCACTTGAGTTGAAGACCCATCGAGGCTAAATCTCCAAGCCATACTTTCTGTCTGAATCTAATATCCTCTTCAGTTTCTGTCTGGTGCCAAGGTGCTAGGGAGTGACTTGAGAGCCCATCACTGAAGCCCTCAGCCTCAACCATCTCCGCTTTTTAATTGGCCAGGGCTAATTTCAGTTTGACCAAATCCAGTGGTGAAAGTGAATTGGTACAGCCTGGTACGCTGGGCAAGAAAGTGACTGGCAAGGTTCAGTACACCATGACAGCTATTGATAGCTGGTACTGTGTATCAGAAAGACACCGTATCACCTCCAGCCCCTTCATGGAGCTGCTTCTCCTTGGCTCTGTTTGCAAAGCAGCAACCCTTTAAGAGAACAGAATTGGGCGTCTGGCTGTGGCTGGGAGCACTATGTCAGCCAGAGGAGCTGCCGGCATTCTGCTCCTTTCCCTGCTGCTCCTTACAGCAGAGCAGAGCAGGGCAGGGCAGGGCAGGGCAGGGTATCTGCTTCTTTTCCTCCTGCCATGGACAGAGCAGAAAAGCAGCAGAACAGACAGCAGCTCCTGTGGTTGCCATACTTTGGGGAAAACAAATGTTCAAAAGTCACCTGTTCTTGAGTGTTACTCAATGAAATATATGCAATAGAGTGGAACAACAAAGACTGTCACAAAATTTGTGTAATAAGCTTCAGTTCTTCTTCGAGGATGTCCCTGTGGGTGCTCCACTGTGGGTGCTGGGCATGCCCGGGCACCACTGGACAGAGATTTTTCTGGAAGCAGTACCCGGGCGGACCGCGCATGCGCCGCAGCGTCTCGCGGCATTCGTGCTCTTTCTCCTGAGTGCATGGTCCAGCCCCTGCCAGTTCCTCTTGACTGCCTCAGGCTGCAGACGGAGTGACCTGCGCTCTTCATGTTATCATCTTGTTGTGAGATTGTCTTGTTTTTTCTATAGTTATACTCTTTTCCTTCATAGTTGTTATTCCTTTGTTATTTTTCTTCATAGTTGTTATTCCTTTGTTATTTTTCTTCATAGTTGTTATTCCTTTGTTAATTCTTAAAAAAAAGAAAAAAAAAGTTTTTTTTTGAATAGTTATAGACTTATACCTCTGAGTTTTCAGTACCCAGTTCATCCCCCTTTTTCTTCCTGTTGTAAATAGTTATATTAGTATTAAATAGCTCTTTTCTTTGAAAAAAAAAAAGAAGAAGAAGAGGAGACAGAAAAAAGACTGAACTAGTTACCATAAGAAACCTCGGAAAGACCAAGACATTCATTATGCCGTCATTGCATGGGTTTAAAAAGTGCAACACTTGCTGTTAGGCAATGCCTGCTTCTGACAGCTACTCAGCCTGTATCAGATGTCTGGGAGACTCCTATATCCCCTAGAAGTACCCGCGTTGCATTAAGCTCACCGTGAGAGCTAGAAAGGACAGGGAGATGAGGCTGTGAATGATAGTTTGACAAGGCCCTTCAACCTGCTTCTGCTTCTGAGTAATTGTCCTCAAAGCGCAGGGCATCATCTCCCTCAGCAACCTCCCCCAAAAGATCTAAGGTGTCGCCAGCAAGATCTTTACCTGCCGTTTTGCATGCCAGAGTCTGTTCGGGGGACAAGCCAGGCATGTCCAGCACGGTGAAACCGCGTTCAAAAACCTCCGCAGCACCGAAACCCAAAAAACGGGAGAGTCGGTACCGCCTGTGGCATCAAGGGTTGCATTGGCTCCGACGGCGCTCCAACCTCCAGCACCAACCACCCTGGCACTGAGGGCATCATCGGCACCGGTAGCAATGACATCAGCACCGGTAGCCATTACGGCGCGTGTCCACCACGTGGCACCGAAGACCGTGGCGCCAAAGACTCTGGCACCACGCCTAGCCACTGGCAACACTGAGAGCTCGGCACCAACAACTCCTCTGCCCTGAAACCGCTCTCCCTCATTTCTTTTCTCTCTGGCATCATCTCCTTCCCCACCAGCAGCATGTTCTCCATCTTACCGCGGTAGTCGGCACAGGTCGGCACACTCACCACAAAGGCTGCCATCTACCTTCCTTTCACCATACCCTCAACAAGGGAGTCATCACCACTGTCATCATTTGCCTTTCAAATGAGAGAAGCTGTTTGCTGAGAAGACTGACAGTGTCTTGAATTCCTCAAAAAACTCCTGCACAACCCTTCAAACACTGGACATGTACACCCCTCCATTCAGGAGATGGAGGTACACCCCACACCAGCGAAGATACGACTACCTGTACGTTCAACACCAGTGGCAACAACAACAACAGCAAAGGAATTTTGACCATTAATGCTCGTGTCAAAGACCTCAGTGACAACGCAACATAAGCAATCATATGCAGACCACATCCAACAGCAAACAGCAAGTCTGATGCCTTGGTCGGGGGCACGCAAACAGCTCTCGGCAACACCAATGATCAATGCACCTGAATTTTCCATTAACGCCTGAAGCCCTTTTTCCATCGATGGGCCAAAATCACTACAGACAGATGGGTGATGGAAATTATCCAAGCAGGCTACAACATCCCTTTCGTCTCCATTCCTCCTACCATCCCTCCCACCGCGTCCCTTTTCAGGGACCCATCTCATGAGGCCTTCCTATGCCTAGAAGTCAACCACTTGCTCTCTCTAGGGGCAACAGAGCCAGTCCTGAACAAATTCAAGGGCAAGGGATTCTACTCCCACTATTTTCTTACTCAGAAAAAGTCAGGAGGATGGCAACCAATACTAGACCTCCGTTTTTTGAACAAATTCCTACGAAAACAAAGATTCAGGATGATCACATTAGCTGCCATAATTCCCGCACTAGATTGCAATGACTGGTTTGCGGCCCTCAACCTCCAGGATGCTTACTTTCATGTTTCCATTTACCCAGCTCACAGAAGATTCCTATGTTTTATTGTTGACACAGACCATTACCAATACAAAGTCCTGTCATTTGGCCTCTCGTCTGCCCCCAGGGTATTCCCAAAAATCCTGGTGGTAGTCGTGGCCTATCTCCGAAGGCAAGGAGTAATCATATTTCCACATCTGGATAATTGCCTACTCAAGGTACGCACCGCCTCTGAGATACTCAATATGATTTGCATCACCAAACAAACTTTTCAAGCTCTTGGACTCCTTGTCCATGAGCAAAAGTCTGTTTTGCATCCAACTCAAGAACTGGAATTCATAGGCGCTCGTTTGGATTCAATTACAGCCAGGGCTTACTTACCTCTGCAGAGATTTGACATTATCCAGGACCTCATTCAAAACATTCAAGGCAGCCCTACTGTTCCAGTTATAACTTGCCTGTGTCTCATGGGTCATATAGCCGCCACCACCTAAGTGGTGCGTTATGCCAGACTACACTTCCGTGCCCTGCAGTACTGGCTGGTGCTAGTGTACAATTACACCAGACACAACGTTCACAGGTCGGTAACACCTCCACAATCCATCCTTCAATCACTCCTCTGGTGGATGAGTTGCAATAACCTTCTTTCTGAGGTACCATTTCACCAACAACAGCCCCAGCATCACATTACAACCAACATCTCCCTAGTAGGATGGGGAGCCCACATGGGTACGATCTCAACACAAGGTCAGTGGTCGAAACCAGAGACCCATCTTCATATAAACCTTTTAGAGTTATGCACAATATTCAATGCCTGCAAATACTTCTGCAAACAGATTCGGAACACCACGGTAAGAATCCTCATGGACAATGTCACAGCCACGTATTACGTGAATCATCAGGACGGAGCTCAATCCTGCTCCCTCTGTGCGGAGTCTATCTGATTTTGGAATTGGTTCATTCACCACAGAATAACACCTGTGGCATCCTACTTACCTGGAATTTCGAACATCACTGCATACTTTCTCAGCAGACACTTCACCATGAAACACGAATGTGAATTACACGAGGGAGTCCTCCACACAATTTTCCAACGCTGGGGAATTCCCCTACTAGACTTTTTCACAACCTATCGCAACAAAAAGTGCAGCAGGTACTGTTCCAGGGTGGGACTTGGTGCAGGCTCCCTAGGGGATGCTTTCCTTATCAACTGGAATGGACCTCTCCTATATGCCTTCCCTCCTATACCCCGCATTCCGAATGTTCTACAGAAAGTGAGGTCAGATGGGGCCACGATCATATTGATAGATCCAGCTTGGGCGCGTCAACACTGGTTCCCCTTCGTCCATTGCCTGTCATCACACAAACCATTCCAACTTCCAGCCCTTCTGAACCTCCTCACACAGAACCAGGGCACTCTATGACACCCCCAGATTCACACCCTCAGACTCACAGCCTGGTTTCTAACTGGCTAAACCCCTCCGAATCCTTGTGCTCGGCACCAGTCAAGCATATCCTCATCCATAGCAGACGGCAAACAACTAGAGATACTTACCTCTCCAAGTGGTGCAAGTTCATATCCTGGTGCATCACGAAGCAACAACTGCCGGAATCGACTTCCCTTCTGATTATCCTTGATTACTTACTACATCTGAAACAGACAGGTCTTTCATTAGCATCTCTCAGGGTCCATTTGGCAGCTATTTCCGCATTCAGACGACTGATCAACAGAACCTCAGTCTTCGCCCATCCAACCACAAAGAGGTTTATCAAGGGCCTTGCAAATATAAGCCCACCACATCACTCCACCCTCCCGGTCTGGAATTTGGACGTGATCCTTGAAGCCCTAATAGCTCCACCATTTGAGACATTCGCTACCATACCCTTATGATCTCTAACTATGAAAATGGTATTTCTACTTGCCATAACATCAGCACGCAGAGTGGGAGAGCTCTCAGCCATAATGGCAACACCTCCATACACAATATTCAATAAGGATGGTGTCGTGCTGAGACTCCATCTGAAGTTCATCCCCAAGATAGCATCCAGTTTTCATGTATATGAACCAATTATTCTTCCTGTTTTTCATCCAAAATCTCACTCCTCTTCATGAGAAACAGCCCTCCACACACTCGATGTCTGAAGGGCCCTGGCATTCTACATAGACCGCACTAAGCTTTTCAGGCAGACTGATCATTTGATTATATCTCTTGCTGAGAGATCAAAAGGACAGCCGATATCCTCTCAATGAATTTCCAAACTAATAACCAACTGCATAACAGGCGCCTATGCAGCAGAGTGTATACCTCTCCCAATTCAACCTTGGGCCCACTCCACTAGAGCCCTGGTGACTTCGATGGTCTAGCTCAAAAGGGTTCCCCTGAAAGATATATGCAGACTGGCCACGTGGTCCTCACATGACACTTTCATCAAACATTACGCCAAACAGACTCTGAGGTGGCCTCAAGGAACTAGTGAGGGCCGGACCATTCACACAGGAGAAAGAGTGTGAACACCGCGAGACGCCGTGGCGCATGCGCGGTCCAGCCGGGTACTGCTTTCAGAAAAATCTCCATCCTGTGGCACCGGGGCAAGCCCAGCACCCACAGTGGAGCACCCACAGTGACATCATCGCAAAGAATGACAGTTACTGCACCAAGGTGAGTAACTTTGCTTTATTGTAAATTAAGTCTATGGAAGGAAAAACTGAAAGGGGAGAGCTAGTGTGGGCCCAAAAACAGTGAAGCTGAAACAGCTTATACTCCAGCCTGGGCTAGATTTGTGAGTAAAATGCTATTGCTGCCATGGTTTCATTGCTCTGGGGCCCAAGCAAGCTAGCTCAGGCACATCTACTTAAGCTGCAATCACATCCATTAACTGCAGTATAGACATACCCAGAGTCTAGTGGCAAACACTGTATCTTTAACCTTATCTTTAGCAAACAATTTACAGAGAAGTCAGTGATTGATTTTTAAGGACTGTGTTACCTGAGTTCAGAGTAGCTTTTGTTTGCTACTTGATCTTCTTTTCTGCCTGATATTTCCACACTGAGAATATGCCTAATATATACATATTAGTCTCAAAACTAGTTGTCCTTGAGCATAAAAGTAGTCCTGACTCCACTTGTGCATTCAAGAGAGCCATGATTTATTTTATGTAACTTCCTCCAGTCAGTGTGTTTCCACTAGCAATCAGATCCCTTTGAAAGTTCCTGTCTGTCTTCACTTTTCTATTAGTCATGTTATATATTATCAAGAGGGTAGTAATAAAAACCTGCTATACATTGGCTATGGTGACTGAAGCTTTATATTCACTACCGAACTGTGGATAATGCAGCATATTCAAAGTAAGACAGACAGCACTTCAGTGGCAAGCAATCGTAAGGTCAAAATTGTGCATTTGGTTTCTCCTCCTGGGTAGGTGTAGAAACCTTGCATCTCATGAATAGCACAGGTTGAATCTCTCTAGTCTAGCACACTCTGGTCCAGCAACATCCATGGTCCAGCATGATTTTAGTTATTTGGATGTCCACTTATCATGCGTGTGGCCAAGTTTCCCGCAGTACCATAAAATTTGTTTACAGCCACCAGTCCTGGCTCTCAGTGTTCTGTGCTGTATTTTAGCTCTATTTTACCCCTAATTGTCTTCTAAGAGCCCAGTAATCAGTGGAAGTATTAGTAATGCTGCTAGAAAATATTGACCTCCCATGGTCCAACAAATTCTCTGTTTCAGCACTGCTCAGGTCTTAAGGGAGCCAGACTAGAGAGGTTCAACCTATATTAGTTAACTCTTAGAATCCATGAGGAGAGACTGTAGTTTAAGGATGAGAATTGCGGACTGACCCTTCACATCTGGATTATATTCCTGACTCTGTCATAAATTCATTATGTGGCCTTTAGAAAGTAATCCATTCCTCTTTCCTTCATCTCAGTTGTAAAATGAGTGAAGCAATACTCACAGTAGAGGAAAATGTTGTTCTGAGCTTTAATTTAACTTGGTAAAGTGTTTTAACATCTTTAAGTAATTATAGAAAATAATGATAATTAAATGTTTGTAAAAGCAATTTCATACCTATGAATGAAAGAAATGGGGCCAGATACTAAATGGTGTACAGCTACATTGAAGTCAATGGAATGAAACCAATTCAGTTCTTATGAGTATCTGGTCCACTATGAACATGGTCGTTGTATTACAGTGTGATGGTAATGTGAACAAAAATTCTCATGCTGCACTGTCATTTTGTTTGAAGAAATATATGCCACTATGACCAGATAGTGAGAATAATTCTGCCATATCTAGAAAGCTGTGATGAAGAGAACACTAATTTTTAAGCATCTGTTGTGAAAGAAAAAAAAACACTAGAAAAGACTTATCTAATTTAATTTAAAAATTACTAATTTAGGTTATTTACTTACATCAAAAAACCTGGGCAATGTTTCAGTGCACACAGAAATCAGTTTATAAAAGACTAAAGCAAAAGTTATGCTTTCTGTCGGGTAACACCAGGCCCGCGCTTAGTCTCTCAGAGTTTCTTCTACACTGACGCCTTAAAAGTATTCAGATAGAGTGTATCTGAATTTTCCCTTTGTTTTGTTTGCACAGCCATTGGGAACCAATGGAAAAGTTAATCCATTATATTCAATATTGTGAATGGGAAAATCCATTGACTTTTTATTTGTTTGTTTGTTTCACGTGTTGAGACACAAGTACACAAATACAAAACAAAATAAACAAATCCAACTTTGACAAGAAGTACAGTAAATATTTATCACATTCAATATGGATGATGGTGATGACAAAACAAAAAACACTGTGAAACTCAATGACAAAATAAATAGGTACGTGCATCACATTATGACAAAGTAATGTCTACAACAGAAATCAATTTACCATCAAATAAAGTCAGCTATTCATATTCATGTAACAAATAATTATCTAAAGCATTTTTCATCTAAAGCATACATTGTTATTTGCATTTAGATGAGCTTCCTTTTGGCCTATATTAATAGGAAGATGTTAATATCTTCACAAGTAAAAAAAGTCAATGCAATATTTAAAAAAAATTAATTTTGCCATTACACAGAATCTTGAAAACCTAATGACAAGAATTCAGGGCATAGTGCCAATAACTTTCTTCTATGATTTTAAGTACTTCTGCTAATAGTGGCTTTAATGTTTCATACAGAGCACAATAATCCCTGTCAAGAACAATGATTTATCAAAAGTATCACATTTCCCTACATAATTCATATGTTCTCATAATTTCAGTAAAGGAAGAGACTGGAGTTATTGGATGTTTCAGGTCATTAGGAATGTGATATGTAGCCTTTCATCGTCAGGTTTGCAATCTAGCCCAGGCTTGAAGTTTTTAAGGTGTATTGTTATATGAGAGCTGTTGAGTTTCCTGTGCAAAATGTGTTTGGTGCCCTGAGTCTAATTCTTTTTGGCTAAATACCTGCCTACAGCAAAACCGCTATAGAAGTTGTCATTTATTAGAACCCTTCTTGGTGAGCTGAAAGAATGGGCAAAGGGATGATGGCATGGAAGCTGAATTAACTTCTCACTCCTGAGATTATATGATGTGATTGTATCACATTGTCAGGGCAATACAAAGGAGATGTCTAAAATTAAATAAATATTGTGTGCTTAATTAAAAAGTAATTTGTAAGGTGCTGTAAGTATGGAATCAATAATTGGGTTTGTCTGGTGTAATGTCCAGAGAACATGACCTATGAGGGAAGGCTGAAGGAATTAGGTTTGTTTAGTTTAGAAAAGAAGATTGAGGGGGGGCATGATAGCAGTTTTCAGATATCTAAAAGGGTGTCGTAAGGATTAGGGAGAAAACTTGTTCATCTTGGCCTCTGGGGATAGAACAAGAAGTAATGGGCTTAAACTGCAGCAAGGGAGGTTTAGGTTGGGCATTAGGAAAAAGTTCCTAACTGTCAGGGTAGTCAAACACTGGAATAAATTGCGCAGGAAGGTTGTGGAATCTCCATCTGTGGAGATATTTCAGAGTAGGTTAGATAAATGTCTATCAGGGATGGTCTAGACAGTACTTGGTCCTGCCATGACGGCAGGGACTGGACTCGATGACCTCTTGAGTTCCCTTCCAGTCCTAGTATTCTATGATTCTATGTACACACAGGGATCTGAACAAGAATCAAGTTAAAATACTGGGATGGTTACTTATTTTACACTTTCTGCTATCCTCCTTTAGTTGCTTTTCTTTATCCTCCCCTCATCATTTAAACCAAGTTTCAATGTAATTTTTAATTTAAATTATTTTATTGAGAAATTGTATTTTGTCTTTCTATTTTTTGGCTTTCATTTTTTATGAAATTCCAAAGTGAAAACATTTGATTTTTTTTTCAAATAGTGGTCAGACATCTACTTTGTCTCTGTTTCTATTCACCCAATATCCACAATTGAAAAAGTGTGGAATGCAAAAAAAAAGAGATGGAAAAATGTGTTCCCTCATTTATTTACTTTGTCCAACTAGAATCAAGAAGGGTACTGTTTCGAGAAATGGGGGAGAAATCCCAAAATGACTAAACAGTTTTGCTCTGAACAGACATTTGTCAGAAAATGGAAAAAATAACAATTTTCAAATTCAGTGAAATCTGTTCAATTCCATTTTTTAAAATTTTCTCTGGAAACTCACCCCCCCCCCACACCACCACCTTTTAAAATATTCCACATACATTTTACATTCCAGTGATTACCAGCAAAATTAATTCAGCTGCTTTTGTGGAAAAACTTGCCAGTCTAGACACAGCCATTATGATTACAAAGGGAAAGGTGACTAAAATACACATGAAATGAAAACATCACAGCACAAGGCAGAATTAATGTTTCTGGTAACAATCTCTTTTCTTATACACCTTGATAAAATGGTTCAACTTGCCAAGTTCCTTGTGTTGCTTCTGGGGCATTTCTTTATATGCTTTTGTTGGCTCCCACGTTGAATGTATATCGTTATGGATATGGAAGCCTGGCCACTTCTCCTTTGCTGTAGTCTCACTGAATGTACTTCTGGAGTGTTGTGCATCCTCTGACCTTTATCCTTTCTCTTGCACGCTCCCTGGCTAAGCATCTGTCTCATGTAAGATCAACTTCCTGGAGCACTGGTAGGTAGTGATCCCAGCTGCTGCACATGCTCCTGTCCCAAAGTATGGAGTCTGTCAAGTCTCCAAAATTACATATAGTAGTCAGTATGTGTCACATAGTATCCCCTCCCCTGTGGATTGCTCTGGTTTGTTCCATTGTTTGATTCTGCTTTGGGAGGCAATAGGTCCCCAGGGCTCCTAGGACTACAGTGGTGAGCTCTGCCTTATTTCCAATACAGTAAAGTAACAGTTTTACTCTCTAGCTGTTGTCATCCTCCTGTATGACTAAGTCTGTCTACAGCTCAAACTCCTTGCACCAGGTCGATTGCTGAGCTAGGATGATGCCTGTGGAGTCCCATCAGGCACGTTGCTAACACTTGTCAGCTCCTGCATTTAAGCCAAAAGCTCAGATTTGACTATCATCTTTCATTAGAAAAGAACTTGCTGCTAGCTTCTCTAACTTGAACAAGGGTAACTTTATTACAAGCTGTTTGCACTTTGTCCTTATGGCTAAGCTCCAACCAAGATAACTCCCCATGTTCTGTGCTCCCCTAGTACACTCTCAATAATTGTAATCTTCTCTGACTTCAGGACAGTAACACTCATGATGGTACACTTTGTACTCTTTCTTCCCTGAATTCTTGAATCTTCAGATTTCTATTTTGTACCTCTTTTTCAAAACAACTCCCTCCATGGATCGTGTGGTGTGTTCTGGATGGGAGCTGGAAGCATGTAGGTAACTGTATGAGTTGGTGGGTTTTCTGTAGAGAGTGGTGTCTAATTTTCCATTGTTGATTTGTACTGTGGTGTCCAGGAAGTGGATCTCTCGTGTAGAATGGTCCAGGCTGAGGTTGATGGTGGGGTGTAGGTTGTTGAAATCTCTGTGGAATATTTCCAGTGTTTCTTGGCCATGCGTCCAGATCATAAAGATGTCATCGATGTACCGTAGGTAGAGAAGGGGTGAAAGGGGACGGGAGTTGAGGAAACGTTGTTCTAAGTCAGCCATAAAGATGTTAGCATACTGTGGGGCCATGCGTGTACCCATGGCTGTGCCGCTGATCTGGAGGTATAAGTTGTTCTCAAACTGGAAATAATTGTGGGTGAGAACAAAGTTACATAGGTCTGCTATCAGGTTGGCAGTGGTGTCCTCTGGGATAGTGTTTCTAATTGCTTGTAATCCGTCTTCATGTGGGATGTTGGTATATAGAGCTTCTACATCCATGGTGGCAAGGATGGTGTTATTGGGGAGGTTATCGATGTTTTGTAGTTTCCTTAGGAAGTCAGTAGTGTCTCGGAGATAGCTGGGGGTATTGGTTGTGAAGGGTTTGAGAAGAGAGTCTACATAGCTGGATAGACCACATGATCTATCGTCTATAGCCAAGCCCTTCGATACAACCGCATCTGCTCTAATCCCACTGACAGAGACCAGAAGCTTCAGGATCTCTACCAAGCATTTATAAACCTCAACTACCCACCCAGAGAAATAAAAAAGCAAATTGAAAGAGCCAGACAAATACGTAGAAACCATCTACTTCAAGACAGACCCAAGAAAACCAATAATAGAACACCACTTGTCATCACCTACAACCCCCAACTTAAAACTGTCCAACACATTATCAATAAACTACAGCCTATACTGGAACAGGATACCATACTCCAAGAGGCTCTGGGAGACAGACCCATAGTCTCCTATAGACAACCACCTAACCTCAAGATGATTCTTACCAACAACCACAGGACATACCACAGTAATATCAACCCTGGTACCTTCCCTTGCAACAAACCCCGTTGCCAGCTTTGTCCTCATATTCATTCTGCTGATGCCATTATTGGACCTAACCAAGTGAGTTATAAGATCAAGAACACATATTCCTGAGCATCCAGAAATATAATTTATGCTATCATGTGCCGAAAGTGTCCGTCTGCTATGTACATTGGACAAACATCTCAGACACTTTGCCAAAGGATTAATGCCCACAAAACAGATATCAGACAAGATCACAAAGAAAAAACAGTTTCTTGCCATTTTAACCAGAAAGGACACTCTCTCAATGACTTAACCACCTGCATTCTGCTACAAAGACCTTTTACATCTGCACTTGAAAGGGAATCCTCTGAACTGTCATTCATGTTAAAATTCGACACTCTCCAAAAAGGAATGAACAAACACTCAAGCTATCTTACCCATTACCAAGATAGCTTCCCCAATTATCACCTCTAATACCATTAACTCACAAACATCCCACTCTCCCCACCTCTAATATAATCAATTCACAGACACTTACCTTCCTTCCTCCCCCCCCCCCCCGCATCCCCCTCCTGTTCTGAAATGTGATTTGTCCTTTTCATATGTGTTCATTTTTTTTAATTGTATCCTTTGGTATATATGGTTGTGACTATTTTCTTCCACTATTTGATCTGAGGAAGTGGGTCTGGCCCACAAAAGCTCATCATCTAATAAACCATCTTGTTAGTCTTTAAAGTGCTACATTGTCCTGCATTTTGCTTGAAAAAATAAGGCTTTTAATTAAGAGCCACCAGAACTTTTCCTGTGTTAGAATACCAATTCCAGACTAATATGCTCAGAAAAATATTCTCTGGACTCTTGCATACAAAACATACATCTGTGTTAGTAACCTTTGCAAAATACATACCTGTGTGGTAAGCTGTGTACATCTGAAAAAATATACATTTGAATTCAGTTGAATTGGTCAGACATCTAGAAAAAAATGAATGAAATCCACAGTTAGAAAATGGTTAGAACTCTATTTACCTAAAAGTTTTATTTTACTGATGTGTTTTACAGAGATAAATCAGCTTCCACAGAATTTTTATCAGAGAGAGAGACCGAATCTATTGATGAGAGGATAGGGCATTGCGCTGGGATATGGGAGATACTGCAATGCGTGATCAGAATAACCCAAGATGAAAAACTCTTCGGAGTCAGGCAGACAAGGGACTTGAACTTGAGTCTCCCACATAAGCACCTTAACCACTAGGTTATGAACGCGCATGGAAAATATTTGAAAGGTTTAGATTTTGTTCCACTGAGGAATTAAATCACATTTTGAAATTTCAAAAGTTGCTACAAAATGGAATTGTCATCTTATTGTCATCACTAGCTAAATTACAGGTTACATTCTGAAAAGCAGTGACAATAGAAAGTAATAAGTCATTAGAACAATTTACTCAGGGGAAGTAATGAATTTCCATCACCTGGAGTCTTTAAATCAAAGCTAGATATCTTTCTCATAGATTGTCTTCTTCCACCAGAAGTTATGGACTTGATGCTGTAATTACCAGGTTCTGTGTCTTGTTCAGGTTACACTACATGATCCTATTTTTTTCCCTTCCAAGCTTACGGTGTATGAATCTGTGGGCATGTCTACACAGCAGAGTTTTCCCAGAAAAACTACACTTACAGCCACATTGCAATTGCGTTCTTTCGACAGAAAGTCAAAAGAATGCTGGGGGGGGGGGGGGGGTTCTGGCAGCAGTAAACCTCTTTCTATGAGGAAGAAGCCTTTTTCTGAAAAATGCGTTTTTGGAAAAAGGCATGTGTGGAGATGGAAGAAGTGATTTTTTCAAAAGAAGAGGGCTCCAGGGAAAAAGCACAGGTGCCCTAATGGCAACTCTGTCCATAGTAATCACAACTTAAATGCGAGATCGCATCCAATCAATGGGAACACTATCTTTCCAAGGAGCAGATCACTTTTTCAATGCACTTTTGCTGTGTGGACGCTCTTTTGAAAGAAGTTTTTTCCGGAAGATCTCTTCTTCTGAATAAGCCTGCAATCTGAAATGTAAAGATGATTAGAGTTCAGTGCAAGTCAAGTTTTAGTTGGCATATGCCAGTTTGCCCATCCCTAGTATTATGATTAATAAGGTGGCTAACAATGTGGCTAATCTTCCAAGAAGTTTGAAGTTCCCTAAATATCACAGATGCATAGGCTAACCAAGAGATTTAACTGGATTAATTTTTTTTTTGGTAAATGTTTTCTTTTATTAAAAGAACCAAAATGTGAACAGAAAGTTTCTCTCACCACCCTGAACTTCCTAACACCATTATTATTTTTAAAAATGTAGTGAAGATGTTTGAAACTATTTGTGTTTGCTATGAAAGTAATAAAAGCTTGTTTTCACTTCTTAGACAAAACAAACTTACACGTACACCACAACAGACTTTCAATTTAAAGTTTCATTTCAAATTTCCCTTCACATTGTATGTCTCAATGCAAAAATCACACTACACTTAAAAAGCTGTGTCTAATGTGTTTTTGTTGCTGCACACCAAGTTTCTCAGCTACAAAGATCTTATCACAATTATGATCTGCATGTTTTTTGGTCAGTTTAATGCTTTTTTTTAAATCTGAAAACAAACAGGAAAAATACTATTCAAAATTGTCAGGTACACTTTCTAATTTGATGCTTGTAATTATACCATAGTTGTACTTTGTGAAACCTATAATTGCTAATAATTCATATAACTAGGAAAATTAACTGTGTGACAGTGCAATTGCAGTGTAAATAAAATATGCTTAGTGTATGGGGATTCCAAAAATACATGAATTACATATAAAACCAAAAGGATAACATAGGTAATTCAATCACCTTCTTAACCTACCAGTTGTGTGAATTAGTGGTAATATGTTATGAACAAGAATAACCAGAGTGTAATTATGTTGTAATTGCAGTGTAACCACAGGTGTATAATAAGTCCTTATCTTAGAAAATAAATCCATTACTTTCATGAGAGTGACTATGTAAAGGCATTGCCCCATCATTCACTCTGAGACAAAGTTAGTGGTGGGGTGAAAGGGACCCACAGAGGACAAAGTTCTGCAAGGATTCTTGGACCTCAAGGTATCTGTGTAACGTGCCTGTCCTGCTACTTGCTTTCCAGTACACTTCCAAGAGAATACTCTTTTCTTTTAATTATTTTTATAGGATCAGTCTAAGAGCCACTGTTTTTTGTTTTACATTTGATCATAACATTGAGTTAGATTCTGGGCTACAACTGAAGGAGCACTCAGTATAGCTTAGGAAGACAATGCCAAATTGGCTTTAAGCCTGCTTTGTGTTTCCATAAGCCTTGGATCATCCTGGAATTTGTCCTGTCACCTAAAGGTTGCTCCAATTATAACAACTTCCAATGGTTGAGAGAAACCTTTGCAGCAACCAGGGAATCAGAATAGGACCACTCTGTACTTGCCCCTCTGCCCTGCCCCTCATAAGCAGGAGGGGGGACATGAGTGCCTCTCCGGTGTATGGCCATTTTTTTTATAGATGAATTCATACTTAAAAGTTCTTTATGGCAGTGGAGCAATGCAAAAGGGCCTACATTCACCATAGTATCCAGCTCATTGATTTTGGTTTTTGATTGGCTGTGATAAGAGAACTTCAAGGTTATCCATAAATAATGTAAAAGGAATTATTTTGTAATGGGTTTCATAAGCAGGACTCCAACACTATTATCCGCAGCTAATTCAGTACAAAAATCATTCACACCCAGCCTACAGAAGTCTCCTTGTTTTCTTTTTGCCCATGAAAGCTCATGATACAATATATATTTTTGTTAGTCTCTAAGGTGCCACCGGACTTACTTCTTATTGTTAATGTTTTCTTTAAAAATTGGATTGAATCCTGAGGGGAAGGAGAACATATACAATTGTCTTTCATTTTTCTTGGAATGGTGGTTATACCCAATAAACATACATACTTTATCCTAGGACTGGAGTATTTTCCCTTTTTAGCTCTGACTTGTTCGCCTGCATCCATAAACTTAAACCAAAGTATTATAAGTAAGAGCATGATGGAAACTATTTGTGTTTGCTATGAAAGTAATAGTTTGCCCCATCTTCTGGAGATAATCTAATTTTGAATATGAATATAGTATTTAAAAATTATTTCCATGACACTGAGTAGATTTGTCTTTTGAAATACTGGCTCTATTGATAGTACAGAAATTTTTGTTTTGATTTGTAGTTTAGGAGTTTCCAATTGTATGGAATAGATGTCAGGGAAAATCGCTGAGAGGTCAAAAGCTCCAGTCCCTTATATATTTATGAGCAGCAAGGCTCTATGCTATTGAGAGAGACCAATAGTAACTGTCTTTCATATCTATTGCCATTTACGGATGTAAGCATCTGTGTCATTGGCTTTAGAACTGAGGAACTCTAACGATTCATCTACACAGCAGTTTTATTTCTGAATAACAGATGTTATTTCCAAGTAACATAGTTCATGTCTATACTACAAGCACTTATTTCAACATAATGTCAAAATAATTTTGACCAGGAGGACTTCTTACCCCAACTCTTGTAACCCTCATTTTACAATGAGTAAGAAGTGCTCTCAGACTTCCTGCTGTGTAGACAGCACCAAAAGCCAAAATAAGCTATTTTGACTTAAGTTACGCAATTGATGTAGCTCAAGTTACATAGCTTATTTCGGCTTTAGCCCTGTTGTGTAGATGTACCCTAAATGTCCCCATCCATTGAATCTGTTTTGTACTGAATTCAATTTATTTGGCTGAAATTGGATGGAATAACCAGAATTCAAGATTGGGAAAAGCCTGCTTTCTCATCCTGTTAAACTAATCTGCACATTTTAAAACTAATCTGCACATTTTAAAATAAGTTACTGAACAGAGCTGTAGTTTTCTTTTCAGTTAACTAGTAACTAAACCATGTCGTCATTTATGTTCCTTTCAATCTGACAGCCTTAGTTAAAATTATTCATATTTAGTTGATGTGAGTTGTCCTAAATTTTCCGATTGAAATGAAGTGTTTTCAGATAAAGGGGAAAATATCAGTTGATGATGGAATCCATAGCAGTTTATTGCCTATACTTGCCTGGAAGGTCAAATTAAGGTAAGTAGATCCAGCTACAGATATGATGTAGATCTAGCTATGTTAATTGCGTAGCTGGAGTCAACACACCATAATTCAACCTTCTGCACCGTCTCCACAGCAGGAGGTTGACAGGGGAAATGCTCTTGTCAACTTCCCTTGCTCCTCACGAGGAGAAGGAGTTCCAGGATCAATAGGGAGGTCCTCAGCATTCAATTTAGTGGGTCTTTTCAAGACACACTAAATTAATCTCTGGAAGATTGACCACTGCAACATCAATCTTCCGGGAAGTGAAGATGTAGCCTGTGACTCTGCATTACAGTCAGTTCTCTTCTGTGCTTCTGGGTCATTGCAGTTACAGGCTGCATGTGCCTGTGAGGGGGTTCACTCACCACCATAGCACCCCCTGCCGTCTGTCCTCAGGAATTAGCTTCTTTGCCTGGCAGGGTACCTTCACTCAGGTGGTGTTTCCCCTCTTTCCTCCAGGCCGCGGCATCCTCTTCAATACACTGCCCTCCAGCAGTGCCCATGTCAGTCTCTGAGCCCCCCTTCTGGGGGTGGTTGTTCCTTTTGCAGGCCAATATTCAGGCCCTGCAGTCTGGGGGTTTGCTTGGCCAGAGCACCCCTAGCCTTGCCTCCCCAGCCCTGCCCTAGCTCCAGGGAGCCTCCTACTCCCCCAGCAGCCAAGCTCTCACTACCCTCCCTGGGAGCAGCCGCTCATGCTCTTATATAGCTCCCAGCTGGGCCCTAATCAACTAAAGCAGCCTCAGCTGGGGCTAAACTCCCAGGCCCTGCTCCAGGCTGGGGTTTGCTCTTAAAGGGCCAGTGCAGGGCAAACGCCCTGTCACCGTGCCCCATCTTGCTCATAAAACAGATAGCCCTAAAAGATTCTGTCAGCACAGTACAGACCAGATGTTAAAAATACATTCATGCAATTAAATTAAGAACTATTTTAAATGAAACAATTATAAGAATGAAAGTTTCTCTCATAGGATATTTGAATAGTTGTTATGTTGAGCAGTTCAAGCAATCTAAGAATACATTTTCTAAAGCATTCTGTAAAAGGTGTTTATGATCTACTTCTGGGTGTGATAGTGGTGGCGGGACATATATTAATAACCTTTAAGGAACATATATACCAATGCCTTCACTACCTACAGAAACCCTACTGGACTAAAACTGCTACATTGGGTTCCTTTACAATATTTATCCTCTTTTTCTGTTTGCAGATTCTCAGCAAATTTGTATTCAATTTGTACCTGGTTAAATGCTTTATCTGAAACAATTCTAGCCAATGGATTTAGGGTTGCCAACCCTCCAAATTTGACCAGGAATCTCTAAGAATTAAAGCTTAATCTTTAATTTAAAAGTCTCAGGGCTTAATCTGTAACTTTAAAAATAATGAGTAGTTCTGTGTTACCTTACAGACTAACAAAAATATCTATGGGTACGTCTAGACTACAGGGTTTTGTCGACAGAAGTTTTGTCGACAGATACTGTCGACAAAACTTCTGTCGACATAGAGCATCTAGACACATTCAGTTCTGTCGACAAAGCAAGCTGCTTTGTCGACAAAACCCTGTAGTCTAGACGCAACCCTACAGACAATAACCCTACAGACAATAACAGAACTCTGTCGACAGAAGGTGTTATGCCTCGTAAAATGAGGTTTACCAGCGTCGACAAAACTGCTGAGTTCTGTCGACGTTATGTCGACAGAACTCAGCGGTAGTGTAGATGCAGGTATAGTTTTGTCGACAAAAGTCCACTTTTGTCGACAAAACTCAGTAGTCTAGACACACCCTATAGTATCAGGAGCTTACATGGGCAAAATCCAGTTCTTCAGATGAGCTTGAATGAAGAAAAAATATGAAAACTCCAGGAATATGTCTAACCCAAATGGGGAACCCTAAATGGATTGTTTTTGAATTGCTCAATCTGAGCCTTGTTCTGCAATCATGTGTGTGACAGTTATTTCCGTGTCCAGCCAGAGCCCTAAGAGTGTACATTGGAGTCTGTGATATTTGTGATTTGCTTTCCAGGCACCTAAGTGATAAGTTAGGTTCTGTGTTTTTAATCCTGATTGGATTTTTTTTTTTTATAAATAGGATAAGTGGAATTCACGTCTTAATATGTACATGAGGAAGCATTTTAGGAAGAGAGAGAAATGGCAGGTGGCAAGTTACTCTGGAAAATTTAAGGAAATTTTTATCTTTTCTTTTACTCTTCAAAAAGAAAGAACATTACATTTTGCTGTGTATATGCAGCCCTTCTTTAAAAAGGCTAGATTCTTTCATGATTCTGAAAGAAATATATATGTCATATTCGTCACTGGCATTTTATTTAATTTTTCTCTTTTCATTCACACTCAATAATTGCATTTGTATGCACTTGCACAATCCTATTTGCAAATAGGTGCCATGAACTCTCAATGTGTATTTTTCATTTGGATTTCTCGGTGCATAAACTCTTTAGTGACAGTACTAATACCGGGAACTGGGGCATATTCTCTCACACAACATCATTGCATATACAAATTTTGTGACATTCGGAGGGCTTTTGCTAATTGGCCCGAGGTTCATCAGCAGAGATGACATTGAAATTAGCCAAGTCATTCCACTGATCTTTCTACTGGAGAAAAATATGAGGTCTCTGCATGGTAGGACCAGGGGAAAGGACAGACTTGCTGAGCCCCAAGGCAAGGTGGTGGGAGATGTGGCTTTGTGCTCCTAGAAGGAGTGGGGCCTCAGGGAGAAGGGGTGGGGCAGAGGCAGCCAGCTCTCAGCACCACCTGGAGTGTGTCATGCTGGCTCCCTCCACCCTCCAACCAGCCGTGAGAGCTGCCTAGAGTGCACTGTGTGGTGCTTCAATGGTGATTTAATGGGCCTGGGGCTCCAGCCACCACTGTTCCTGTGGTAGCCCCCTTTGGAATTGCTGGTCTCCGCTCTTTTTACCCTCCCTCCACCCCGTTGGTAGGACTGGATAGGACCAGAAATATGATAAAGCAATATAGAAGTGTGCCCCTCAAAAGTACTGTTCGTTGCTTCAGACAAATGCATAAACAAGGACATTATGCTTTTGGCTTTGTGTGTCTTGGGTTTTTGGACCCCAGGCATTGTCTGTTACCTCCCGAGACAGAGAGTGATTTTAACGAATGGAAGCATAAGCTTATCGGATTTTGTGCACTTAGCCGGGACCTGATCCAAATCAGCTACTATGCTTCCTCGCGGAGAAAGATGGATCAGCTAAGAGTTTGGTTTGAGACACGTCTGGAGGACTTTGTGCTTGTCCTCATAGTCTCTAAGCTCCAGGACCACAAAGAGGATGGATGAATGAGAGAGGGAATATTGGTCTCAGTAGTCAGCAAGTGGTACTATGGCCAGACAGCATGTCAGAATGATTTCTCTTTACCCACTGTTCTTTGGTTTTGTTATTGTGCTTGATTATGTCACAATTGTGTTCATGCACATCTCCCTCTGCATATGAAATTGATAAAAGGGTGGGTGAGAGAATCTTCATTTTCTGACTCATTTTTTTCATCCTTCGTTTCTCTTGCTTCATGTTGAGTATCGCTTTGTATTTCTTTGAGCCTCTGGACTTGGCTATGGAAAAGACAAACATAACATGCATAAGTTATTAGACCACATTGGGACTGAGGTTAAGCAGAAATGAGCTTCTGGAGCTACCTGCAGATATCAGTTCTGCTGTGTGTGATGACAGTACTTTGCTGCTACTGCTGCTGCTCTAAATATATAAGGGAATTCTCTGATATGATTTGTGGCTTCTGGTTAGTTTATATAGCAATGTAAGATAAGGATGACAATGTTGTGCTTTCTGCTTTTCATGCTACTTGCTGGGCTCCAGATTTGAGCTATCAGGCCTTGCTTTATATAAAAGGGTGTCCACGCAGTTTTCAAAAACAAATCACTGAAACAAAGCCTATAAGATCTGAGCTTGTTAATTCGGTCAGGTGAGTATTCCTGAACCTGTCTTGTCATTGCTTGATTTCTGACCATAATAACATGTACCATGTGCACACATTCTTTCTCAGTGAGATGAAATCTCGATGGCAGAACCAATTAAATAGGGGGAAAGACATTTTGAGTAGTAGAGTTTCCTTCTACTCAGTTGGATCGTCCTTTTACGGGATCCTGTCCATGTTTGAACCCACAAAGAAATTTCAAAAATACACTTCTGGTGTGAAAACTACCACAAATATAGATTATTCTGCTGGATCAACTTGAAAAGTTCAGGAGCATTAGATTTCAGAATTTCATTCCCTGTTGTTTGAGAGAGATAAGGCCCAATTGAAAGGTGCTCAGATTGGAAGTGCTGATTCAGGCCCATGTATATTTAAAACATATTTAGTAATGTCCAGTGATCTTGCCAAAAGAAGAAATTACTCCTAGATACAGACAAATGTTTTGCGAATCAAATTATCTTATGTTTTAGGCTAAGATGACTCAATTGCCAGAGGCTGAAAAAGAAAAGATAGCCGAGCAAGTGGCTGACTTTAAGAAAGTCAAAAGTAAGCTTGATGCAGAGATTGAAATATGGGATGATACCAGCAATGACCTCATTGTTTTGGCTAAGAGGATGTGTGTGATTATGATGGAGATGACAGACTTCACAAGGTAATTATGCAGAAAATGTTCTTCAATATTTATAAGTGTTAGAGGCAGTTGTCACATTGGTAAAACGAGAAATACTAGGAGCTTGTAATGGCAGGTGACAAAATCTTTGTAAAACTGATTGGTAATGCTAATATAATTTAAGTTTAAAGAATTAGATGTGAAAAGCTGAAACACCAGGAGGGATGTTCAAAGTTTTTCACTTTGTTTATCCTTGAAAGAAAATACATGATGCCTATCTCTGTCCTCATTTTGATTTTTTTCACATTTTGCTCAGGGATGTTAAGAGGATCAACTGGATTAACATTTTAACTTATTTTCTTTCTTGGTTTATTCCAATAACAGGAGTAAACTGACCTCAAGAAATTTAAGCTATTTAATCTTGTTGAATGCATCACAGCCTTAGTCTTTGATGGTCAGCCTGAAGTGTCAATTTGTCCTAGTATGTATATGTTATCCTATACATTTTGGTAATAATATATTTAACTAAAACACATTAATTGTTGTCCTGAAAAAATTCCTGACTCAGGCAAAATTTTCATTTAAATCAATGGCAATTATATCTCCACAAATAGTTGATATTTATGTCTACTGGTTTTAATTAAGCCTTAGTTTTGTTTCTTGTTTCTGCAGCACATCATTTTAAATAATTCTCTACCTAGTTGTCATTCAGTTAATAGTCATGTCAGGTTTCTGTTCTGTAGCTAGATGGTAGTCCATACTACTGTAATCTGAAATATGACTTAGGTGGGTATATAATATTAATTCATTGTCTACCACATTCAGGACACAACGATAGACTCTGAGATCTGGTTCACCGTCCTTTTTTGATGAACAAAGGGCTGAAAACATCTTTTTTTTTAAATAATTTTTGTATGGCACCTAGCATACTTTGAGACATTCAGGCTATGTGTACACTGCAGAGCTATTTTGGGATATTAGAGGTATCCTGAAATAGCTATCCTATATCTTAACAGCGTGCCCGTTATTTCAAAATATAGAGTGCTCACTATTCTAACGTCCTAGTAAACCTCATTTGATAAGGAGTAAGGGATGTTTCAGAATGGTGGGTTATTTCAAAATTTGTTTCCAAATTACAAAATACGCTATTTTGAAATTGACTCTGTGATGGGGTGTACCTACCGTGGACTGATGGGCAGGAAGTTGCCTTGGCCCAGCTGACCAAAAAGACCCCTCCCCCCCACCTCATTTACTAGGCCTCCTAAATTGAACTGGAAGTTCCAGAGCATTGATCCTCTGGTAAGTGAAGACATGGCCCTAGTTTTGGATATTATTACAACTGTAGTCCTTAGTACATGCCCACTGACTCTGCACAGCCTAAACTCTAGCCTAAACATTGGCTCCGATATAAACTTTAATTTTATTCCTAGTCAAATCTAAATCTTGATTCCCAGCTCATCTTTATGCCCAATCCTAACCATACTCCTAACCTTAACCAGCTGCAGTCCACTATCTCTAGGTTCTCTTCTGTTAAAATCCCTTATGTAAAACTAATATTTAGCAACAATCTGTAAACATTCAATCCACAATAGCAAATTCAACATGTACTTTAAAAATATATTATAAATTGCTCTGAGTGACAGCTGTGTCATGTGGACAGATGGAAGGGCCATTTAAAAACAGAAAAGCAAATAAAATCAAATGTATAAATTACGTCAAAGTTATTTGACACTTTTATTAATTATCTGGAAAACAGGGTAAACAACACATTAATTAAATTTGCAGACAATACTGAATTGGGAAGGGCTGTTGATACTAATGAGAACAGGTATAGAATAGAAAAGATCTTAACATAGTTATAAATATTTGAATAAAATAGAAAAATGTGTTACAGCCTGGAAAATGCAAGGTAATGGGAGGAGAAATAATCCAAAACATAGCTAGTTGGGGTGCTGAGACATTTACAAAACTGTAAAGTTGTAGTTTCACCTCTATATTCCCTTTAGCAATGTAGGTGAGTTTGACATGCACAGTGATAACATGCCAGTATGATTGGTTTTATGGTAGATCTGCAGAGATACTATGTTTTGGAGCACAAGCAGTATTCCCTCTCTGTTTCAGTATAGAAACCCTGATGAGTCAGCACACATTAATAAGCAAAGCGACTGCATACTCTTATTGTAACCTGAGTTTTTCTTCCTATTTCCCCAGTGCTGTCTGTATTCATTACTTATTATAATCTATCTGTCATAGGTGTGTGTCTAGACTACAGGTGTTTGTCGACAAAAGTGGACTTTTATCGACAAAACTATACCTCTGTCTACACTATCGCTGAGTTCTGTCAACATAATGTCGACAGAACTCGGCAGTTTTATCGATGGAGGTAAACCTCATTCTACGAGGAATAACACCTTTTGTCGGCAAGTTATGTCGACAGAAGGCGTTATTGCATCTGCACTGTCCTTTGCGTCTACACTTTCATGTCGACAAAGTGGCTTGCTTTGTTGACAGAACAGGATGTAGTCTTAGAACATAGAAGTCCTAAGAGGATTAGTTTACAATCCAAGGACATAATGCCAGTGTTTGTATTAGGTTTCATAAGTTACCTGTTGAGGCTTATTATCAGTAAATACATTTCTAACGTTGGCTTTATTTTGTTTTGAGTCTGCATTTTACACTCCTCAATCTTTCAGTCTCTTACACTCCTTCTTCTGTACCTTTCCTATTATCTGTACTGTTTTCTTTAACCAAATTCCATTGTAAACCTTTTTTTTCTGAAATCTAAGAAGTAACCTCTATATTCTGCGCATATCATTTTATCCTTTCTTCCCAGTTGCCCAATACAGGCAGTCCCCGACTTACGCGGATCCGACTTATGTCGGATCCGCACTTACGAACGGGGCTTTTCTCGCCCCGGAGCTCACGTGTCCTCCGGGGCGAGAAAAGCTTCTCCCGGTCTCCCTGGTCTGCGGCTTTGCTGGACCCCCCCAGAAGACTAGGGGGACAGGAGCAAAGCCGCCCAGGCGGCGGGGGTCCCGCTGTGTGGGCGGCTTTGCTCCCAGGCAAACGAGCAAAGCCGCCCAGGCGGCGGGGGTCCCGCTGCCTGGGCGGCTTTGCTCTTGGGCAAACGAGCAAAGCCGCCCAGGCAGCGGGACCCCCCGCCACCTGGGCGGCTTTTTTCTTGTCCCCCTGGTCTGCTGGGGGGGTCCAGCGGCTTTGCTGGACCCCCCCCCCCCCAGCAGACCAGGGAGACAGGAGCAAAGCCGCATGGGCAGTGGGGTCCCTCCGCCTGTGCGGCTTTGTTCGGGTCTCCCTGGTCTGCTGGGGCAGCTAGTGCACCCCCCCCCCCGCAGCAGACCAGGCTTTTGTTGCAGGACACCTCGGGTAGAGCAGCTGGGGTGCTGCCGGGTTGGTCCTGCTTTTGAGTGTGGTGCAGGGCCAGGGCAGGAGTGAGCCTGCCTTAGCCCCACTGCACCACCACCCAGAAGCCACCTGAGGTAAGCAGTGTACAGATGGAGCCAGCTCTGAACCCCTACCCCACTCATGAACCCTGTCCTGCATGCCAAGTCCCTACCCTAGCCCAGTGCCCCCTGATCCCAAACTCTCTCTCAAAATCTGCACCTTAAACCCCCTCCTCCTCTCCAACTCCCTGCCCCAGGCTCAGCTCAGAGCCCCTCTCACACTCCAAATCCCTTAGCCCAAGAATAGAGCTTGTGCCCCAACCCTTTGTCCTTGCCTGGTGAAAGGGAGGGAGGATGGGGAAGGGAGGGAAGATGGAGTGAGCAGGGCCTCAGAGAAGGGACACAAAGGAAGTGGGGCCAGGGTATTTGGGTTTTGAGGTAGATGTTACATGGCACTTAAATTCAAAAAGGTTGGAGACCCCTGACTTATGGCTTCTTAGCCACATTACAGCAGAGGATGCAGCACTAGGAATCATCAATTATAATCTGGCTAACTTAGTGCAAGTTGCTCTGGAAGTCTTGGGAAGTGCATGTCAAAGCAGAACTGTACCATGAAAGGATTGTACTCTCTTTTGTCTTTTCCTCTGGTGTCGAACCAGGGGAAAACCACAAGCTAGTCATTCTGAAGAGTCTAGTGCTTCTGTTCGGACAGGTCCCGCCACACCTTGTTTTCAGAGAGAACAACCATTGAGATTGTGGCTGACCCTCGTTTAACTTTCCCATTGGCTCAGCCACAATTTGTGTGTGTGTATATATTTTAGATAAAATGTATTTGTCTGTACTATATATATATATATATATATATACACACACACACACATAGTTAGCCTCTTTTGTATTCTTTCCTCTTCCTCCTCTTCCTCTTTGTTTTTTTGGAAAGTATGGAGAATTCACAGCTAGGTCCTTCATTTCAAAATTGTAACAAAAGCTTTCTCCATCTTTCCAGGTACATAACTGAAAATTAAAATACTATATTTTAATTTTGTTTAATGGGTCAAATTAAGTCCCTGATAAAAATAAAACATAACCTAATATTAACCTATGCTTCTACCAGGTCTTTTCATCCTTCCCATTTATTATTTCTACTATATTTCTACTACAGCCTTTATATAAAAAAATCATAATGACACAATAAACAGTTAGACATTCAAAACCTTTAATATTGTTCAGCATTTTCTTTACTATACTAATAATGTTTTGGGGTACTAAGTTCACCTTTTTTTACAGAAAGCCTGCTTCTTCCCCAGTCATTGCTCCTTTGAAAGGAAGGTCGTAGCTAAAAACTTTGGGCCAGAATTTTTTTTTCACTTTTAACATTGTCATGCTTAATTCTCCTTTGCACAATTTTGTTGTTGCAAAGCAACCTGTGAATCATATTTATTTTATGAAACAGAATGCCTCTTGGTTATATAACTTGTGAAACAAAATGCCTCTATTAGTACAGTTGCATACTGCATTTCTGAAAATGGGTTTATAAATTTAAGGCCAGGAAAATGTATACCATTTTATGTAATTATCCCCTTGGAGTTTTCTATTTCCATATATTGTAAGTACTCTGCTTATAATGACATGTTAGAGTAATACCTCATATACAGGTGAACACATAGCATGCATAAAAATAAAAGCAGTAGATTGTGCATGGAAGCACTTAAAAAGAATGCTTTTAAAAGCCTTCCATCTCAGTTAAAGAGCAAGTACTACTTCCTTCAGAATATTTCCAATAGTAAATAACAAATATTTCCTATTTCTACCTCTTTCCTTTCCTACTCCCTTATTTGTTGAATGTCTGTGACAAAGGTCTTGTTTATGGTGCAGCAAAGCACACTAGGGATTGTACTTTTCAAAGCTCTCTGACATGGTGCGTTTTATTTACTCCACACAGCCCTGTTGGTGCACTCCATAAACCATGGCTACACTACATATTACTGGCATACCTGTGTGTGTACTTACATCCTGCAGTGAAAAACAAGGTGCATCCACTCTCATGTAGTTATATGAGTCAGTGAAGGGCTTTGGCAGAGGAAAGGCAGCATAGAAAAGCTCCTCTGATTAAGTCTCTCTGGGTATGTCTACACTAGCTCGTTAATTCGAGCTAGGTAGGAAAATCAGGCAACCGGAGTTGCAAACGAAGCCCGGGATTTAAATATCCCGGGCTTTATGTGCATGTTCCCATCCAGCCGCCATTTTTAAATCTCCCTTAGTTCGAACAAACTGCACATGGCTACACGTGGTAGTTTAAAGTTAATCTGAACTAATATTTTGTTTGGATTAACTATTACTCCTCATGGAATGAGGTGTAACAGTTAATCCGAACCAAGGATTTAGTTCGGATTAACTTTAAACTACAATGTGTAGCCGTGGGCAGTTTGTTCGAACTAAGGGAGATTTAAAAATGGCGGCTGGACGGGAATATGCACATAAAGCCCGGGATATTTAAATCCCGGGCTTCATTTGCAACTCCGGTTGCCTGATTTGCCTACCTAGGTCGAATTAACAAACTAGTGTGGACATACCCTCGCTGTGATGAGGGTAGGACTCCAGCCAGGGGGATACTAAAGATAGCAGTGTAGACAGAGATGCATGGCTTGGGCTAGAAGCAAAGAAAGCAAACTTCAGGTGAGTCTTTACATGCCTAAGTCTTGCCTCATCAGTTAGGCCACGTCTACATTATGGGAGAAAGTCGGAATAAGAGATGCAACCCCCAGCTACTTAAATAGTATAACTGGACTTGACATACTCAACTTGATGTACTATGGCATCCCTCTGTGGAGAGTGCTGAGAGAAACTCTCCCTTACTCCTCATGACCCAGTGGAATACCGGGGTTGACAGGTTCCTATCAACAGTTGAATTAGCCAGTTTTTAGTAGACCTGCTAAATGAACCCTGGGAGATCGATCTCTGGGTAAGTGAAGACAGTACTATTTTTATCCATGCCAATGGGGCTATTCTCAACGCACTCCTGAAGGAAGCATGCAGCGTAGTAGGACATATAAGGTACCTGCTTTTCAAAACAGTACACAAACGTGATATCTTTTGGAGCATGCAGCAGATTGTATGTGGGGCAGTTAGAGCACATTAGGGCACTTTAGAAATCATAGTAGTATCATGATTTCTATTGTAATTGTCTAGTGTGTGGATATAGTCCTTTTCTATTTCTAGCTACTGTAGTTTGTTTTAACAATAAAAAATAGACTCCATAATTAGACAGCTTTTATTTTAAAATCATTACACAGTGTTCTGAGTAATTTGTATTTGTAACTTTCCCAGTGGTCAAAATGTTTATAATGAAGAAACCCCTTTGTCGTAACTGATTCTCATTTGCCTTTACCAGCTGTCTAAAATTTCCCATTTACCACACTTATCTAAGCTGTCCCTTGTATATTTCTTAAGTAGGGTGGCTTATCAAATTTGAATACATTTCTGCATCATTGGAAACATTAATAAATATAGCAGAGGATATCAGTCTGCGTAGAGAAGCAGTGCAGTTTTGCTGACTCATTCAGTGAATCAGGTGCAGCAATATACTATTCTGCAACCTGCCTATGTAAGACAGCAAGTGCTAGCTCATAGATCCATTTCCAGTTCCCAGGCCTGCCAGCAGGGAGGGTGGGATGGAGCAAAGAGGACAATTGCCCAATGGCCCAGTTGATTTAGAGGGGTCTGGGAGCCCCTGGCAGAGTAGTGGAGCTATGTCAGCCTTCCTGCCCACTCTCACACTGCATGGCTTCTGGAAATGACTAGCACTATCCCTGCCATCCCTAGAGGGGTGTCTCCACATGCGCTCTCTCCTCTCCCCTGAGCATCAATGTCATAGCTCTCTTTGGCTGGAAACCGAGGCTAATGGAAGCTGTGGGGTGATGTCTGCTCTGATCAGAGGCATCATCATAAATGGGTCCAAGGGTAAAACAGAGATTGGGCTGATGAGAACCCAGCCCTTTACTCTTGAATTCCCTAAGGAACTCGGGTTTGGCCTGAACATTGCCACTTTTCAGGCACTTTTCGGGCACCTATCTTTTCATTTTGCTGAAGCCATGATTCATAAGAATGACTAATCCATACCTCCCATATAAATAACCAAAAGACAGGAAGTGCTTCCCCTCCTTACTCTTTCCTGCTAAGTAAGTTAGCAAAGTCTTTGAACATGGGCTTAAGACCTTGCCTATTCATCAAAGCTCTCTTTTGTAAAGCAGCCGATTACCACCCTCCCTTCCACCACACCCTCCCTACCTTCCCATTGGTCACTTCACCTGTTCCTAGCACTCTTGCTGGGATCGTTTCACCTTCACCTCACATGAGCATTAAAAGGGTGGAGCAGGGGGTTATTTGCCCACTGTACCTCATCCCCATCTTTTGTAGGACATCTTCTTTCGGAGATTCTCTCTCCTTATCTGGGGTGACTCATGGTGGAGGCAGGAAGGGGCACAAATACCCCCAAATGCTGTAGCTTAAAAGAGAAAGTGGCTCTTTTGGGTACATCTCAAGCCGCCTGTGGCCACTCTGCCTAAGAGAGGGGATGCTGCCTGGTGAGGTGCAGCAACAGAGTGACACATCTCCCATCCCCCACCAGATAATGGGATAAATAAAGGAGGGGATGGAGTGATACAGGCAGACTCCAGCCACAACGTCTGGGACACTGTTTTTGCTGCCAAATACTTTGCAGTGGGACAGGCTAATGTGGGATAGGATGGGGAGAGCATGTGGGCCCCGAGCTAGGAGTAGCATGGGGAGGAGCCATGGGAGGGTTGGATCAATATCCCCATTTTGTCCCTCCCCACTAATCATGTGTGTCCTCGTCTACTTACAATTTATCAGGGAACCAGGCCCTCCACCTCACACCCCTCGGGGGACTGGACAAGTAGCAACAAAATTAATTTTACAGCCTAACTCATCCATTGAGTCCCTGGGGGTGGGCGTGGGGTGGGAAACAGAGGTGTCCAGGCCTAGCTGACAGCTACGGAAAGACATCCTCCTGGCACCAAAATCCTTTTCTAGCACCTGACTAGCGTGATGCCCGCAGCAAAACCGCAGTATCCAGTCCAATTCTAATCTCATGGGGGAGGGAGATTTTTCTTGCAATCACAGAATGGCACCCCATTGGCTGCACAGTGGCTTATGCTGCATCCATCTCTACAAGCATTCAGAACCCTCCCGCTCCTTTCCCCTCTCCCCCCCCCCCCCGCCGCCCCAAAAAAATGCTGATGAGGAAGGAAGGAAGTGCAAACATTTTTAAGGAGCCAAGGATTTTTTTCCCTGCTGGGGCAGACAACATTTCTCTACGACTGAGGAGGGGACATTGAAGATAATGGGAATGAAGCATGTGCTGAACTTTAGGTACATGTTTAAGTGCTTTCCTACATAGGGATTGTGTATTGGAGCTAACATGAAGGATGGTCCCTGAATAATTACAAAGAAATTTTCTTTTAATCTCTAATAAAAACATTTTAACATATAAATAAAAATGTACTTTTATTCTGCTTTATGTATTCTATTTTGCACTGAGTGGCTATTATTTTCCTATAATACTGTAAGGTCAGATTATTTCAGCAACAATCAGAACAAATTAGAAACTTAAGACCTTGGAGCATATCCAGGAAATAGAATAGAAACTTTTTACATTCTGTCATCCCTTCCGTGGAGGCACAGGCATGCAATGAATTCATTAAGACCAGACACTGGACATAAAATATTATCATTAATTTTTTTCTGTGAATTTAATGAAGGTGAAATTGAAAGGAATCGTTACTTCTAAAGGCAGATTCCATTACCTCCAGTGCTTGTATAAGGTACACAGTAATTTCTCTTTCCTACTTCCATTATTGCTGATGGGAAAAAAGCTGATTAATAGTAATTACTAGACTGTTGATTTGGCACATGCTTGCAGAATACAGGGCAGAGTTTATGTGCTTGGCACTTTTAGTACTTGTTAGAGCAGGTGCATGAAAATCCAACTGTTCAAACAACTTAGAGGAAGAATAGAGAAGTAATCAAATGGAGAGAACCAGACCAGTAACGTATGTGGGGGAAGTAAGGTAGGGTGTTCCTCATAATCTAATAGGGAGCTTTTTATCCACTATCCCCACAAAGGATAGTTTAAGTTTTTAGTTTAGATTTTTCAGTCACTAGAATGTCATACCTGCCAATTTTGCAGGCAGACTTCTGAGTTGTTGTGCCCCATGAAGTCAAGAGCAAAACCCACACTACAATGGCTTTTTCCAGGCTGGAGCTCTGTGCTCATAGTATGATCTCACTCCTTTGGTAAAGAGTATCAGGGCATGATTAGACTTCTGCTTTTTTCACTTTGCAATACCCAAGTGGCAGTTTAGTGGCAAGGGAGTGATAGGTGCTATTGACAACAATTTCTCTTCACCTTTTGTCAATGTCACTCATTTTGAATTAGAATCATAGAATACTGGGTCTGGAAGGGACCTCAAGTCCAGTCCCCTGCCTCCATGGCAGGACCAAATACTGTCTAGACCATCCCTGACAGACATTTATCTAACCTACACTTAAATATCTCCAGAGATGGGGATTCCATAACCTCCCTGGGCAATTTATTCCAGTGTTTGACTACCATGACAGTTAGGAACTTTTTCCTAATGTCCAACCTAAACCTCCCTTGCTGCAGTTTAAGTCCATTGCTTCTTGTTCTATCCTCAGAGGCCAAGATGAACAGTGTGTCTACATAGCTTCAAATTTTGAAACAACATGCTATTTCGAGCCATTCCTTATCCCTTGTGCAACGAGGTTTACCAGGATGGCGAAACAGCGTGTCTGTTATTTAGAAAAATATTTTGAAATAACAGGCTGCTTGTGTCGACAGGGGGTAGCAATTTTAGGTTACCTCCAGTATCCTGAAGTAGTTGTGCAGTAGTCTAGTTCTTAGACGTACCCTAAGAAAACAATTATCAAATGTCTCTGAATTAAGTTTCATCTTCCAAACATTTCCCCTAACTTAAGTTTCAGTCTGCACTTTTCTTGAGTGAGTTCTTAATCTGAATATTGGATGAATTATTTCTCTCATGTGACTTGTGATTTACTATGAAAGAAACTTTCTTAATTCAGTGGTTGAAAAGTTTTTGTATTTGGTGTATTGTGCAATAGGTGGTCCTATTGTATCTGTTATGTATAAACATTGATGTTGTAAAATAAAATCTCTTGGCTCACTGGAAAATAGGCAACATTTTCATGATCCATTCTAGTTGTGTGCTTTTTTTCAAATATAAATTGTTTTCTTATTTATGCATTTATTAATGCCATATGGTCCATCATCTGTATTGTTGTTTTGTTAAGCAGTAGTCTAACTGATGATGAAAACCTTCAGGGGGTAGCCAAGTTATTCTGTATAGGATAAACTTAAAAAGCAGCAAAATAGTCTTGTAGTACTTTAAAGACTAACAAAACATGTAGATGGTATCACGAGCTTTCATGGACACAGCCCACTTCTTCAGATAAATGTCTTTTAATACTAATACAGTAAAAATTTTCCACATGTACCTACAATAGGAATCAGTATTTTTTTCTTCAGTTTTTCCCTAATGCTAATGATGTATAGTTGCTTACATTTCTGAGATTATTGCAAATGCATAGTATATACCAGCAATAATGATTGCCGCTCTTGTCTTCATCAGTACACACTGGTTACAAGAGATCTTTTAGGTTTTTTTTTGTAATGTCAATGAAGTTCTAAAGGCATCATCAGGCTTCTTCTCAGGCTGTCTGGAGTGACTCGTAACTGTGAGGGTCTATTTTAGGGCTGATTGTCAAAAACAAGGGAGACGCCCCAAAGTGGTAGTATGTTCTATAATTAGATTTCATCAAGCCAGAAGCAAATGTGAATTTCACTGTACTAGTCTTGCCAGTGAAAGTAAGACCTCAGAAACTCACTAGTCTATCTTGCCTCCCCCGTGAGCTGGTCTTAGTGCTAAATGGCCACTTACTCTAAAAAAATAATGAAATATTCAGATTGCTTCCAGTCTCAAAAGACTAGTCACATCAGTTTAGTTGGGGCCCTAGGTTTTACAGCAAATATAGTGCTTGTCACCAATCCTGTAATAAACTTCCTAAGGTTTTATTAACTAGGAAAAAGGAGTGGGAGCTATTTACAGGTTAAAGCAAGCAAACTAGCTATGGTTACTAGCTATGGTTCCTAAAGATGACAGAGATGTGGTAATCTGTCAATTCAAAATGTAATTCAGGCTGACACTGGAGTAATCCCTTAGGATCTCTGCTTTAATTGAATGCCTCTACCTTAGTTTAATGAACTATGTGAGAGTTCAAAAAGCAAAGAGATGTGAAAACCCTGGTCTTCAGATGAGAGTGAAGGGTGTCATTAGAAATCTTTAACTGCTAATATACTGTTAGTACTATATGAAGGAGAAGTTATTAACTTTATTACACATGACATTTGAGATCATACCTGTTGTTATAAGAATAATAATTGGTAAAGGCTTGTTTTACTCTGAAATTAGTGAGATGGGCTGTGGTGTATGAAGGCATGGACTCTGGCCGGTGCAAGCACGAAATCATTTTATTGCAAGATTACAACTATCTTTATACCCAAAAGTCCACGTCCTGCTTTTTACAAACTGTGCTTTTTCACAGTCCCAACACAGCATTCTCAAAGGTCATTAACTCGGGCAGATGTTGTTATTGTTGGCTCAGGACTCTTGATTACGCGCATTCCCGCTGACTCTCGGCTCGTCCTCCAAGGTCTGCAGCTTTTCTTGGTTTTGTCCTTGGGATGCCCTGTCACGCGGCCAAAGCACTATACTTGTTGATTCTCTACAATGGACAACATAAAATTAAAGTATTCTATAGGTATAAACAATCCCTTCATTAAAAATCCACCTCACAGATATCAGGTAGTATCTCCTACTGATTAGAAGTCTCAACCAAGATTTGGCCCCCATTATTCTGTACAAACACATAATAGTGTTTACAATTAAATTAGATAATGATGTGAAAGGGAGCACTATTAAGTGGATATTACAAGTGTGAAGGGGGCATGTCATTTAGTATTTTCTTGTCTCTCCAAGGTCACATAGGAATTCTATAACATAGACAAGAATTAAATCAGATGACTTGTCTCCCTGGGCAGTGTCTTCACCACAAAGCCATCCTTCCCCCTTATATATTTGCTGTAATAGATTCCATCTCTGCTGTTTTCATTTCAGAGTCAGATTGTGCAGTGTTTGGCTTATTATGCTTATATGAAACACATGGGATCTTTTTAGGGGCAAAGGCAAGAAACCATGTTTATTAAGAATACAATATCAAAGCAGCTGGCATATGCTTCACAAAGACAAGCCACACACACAAACAAACACACAGGCTGTGTCTACACTGGGCCACTTATTCCGGAAAATCAGCTGCTTTTCTGGAATAAGCTGCGAGCTGTCTACACTGGCCCTTGAATTTCCGGAAAAGCAACGATGCTCTACTGTACAAAATCAGCCGCTATTCCGGAAAAACTATTCTGCTCCTGCTCCAGCATAAGTCCTTATTCCGGAACACTGTTCCGGAAAAGGGCCAGTGTAGACAGCCCAGTAGTCTTTTCTGGAAAAAAGCCCCGATCGTGAAAATGGCGATCGGGGCTCTTTTCTGGAAAAGAGCATCTACATTGGCCACAGACGCTTTTCCGGAAAAAGGGCTTTTCCGGAAAAGCAGCCTGCCAATGTAGACGCTCCTTTTCCAGAAAAACTGAAAACGGAATAGTATTCCATTTTAAGCATTTCCGGAAATTCATGCCAGTGTAGACACAGCCACACAGACAGAGATTCTGCAGATGGTGCATAGTTACCAGTCTGTTGTGGCTCAAGTAAGTCTTAGGGCATGTATAGAGTGCACTCTAAAATCAAAATAAGATACACGGTGCCATATTTTGAAATAAACCACTATTTTGAGATATCTCTCATTCCTCATGGAATGAGGTTTCCAGGGACACTGAAATAGTGTGTCCATTATTTTGAAAATACATGTTCCTTGGACATGGAGTAGCTATTTTGGGATACCTCTGGTATCCTGAAATAGCCTTGCAATCTAGATGTTTCCTTACTGGCCAGCCAAGACTGATTGAGTGAGGAGTTGAGGTCTTTCGATCACCTCTTCTTATGAATGTAAGTTCCCATTTGAATCTATGGGTTTTGCAGTGTTATGCTGCAATCATTCATCCTTAAAGGATTTTCCACAGTTGTCCTTTGATGGCTATTGTCAGGCTTCCCATCATTGTCTCGTTTGTGTCTCACTCTTGGGAATGTCTGCCTATTTCCAGGCTTCCTCAATTCTGCTTTGTTTAAACTTAGGTGTAAAGTGTCGAATTTAAGCATGAATGTCAGTTCAGAAGATTCTCTTTCAAGTGTGGTCTTAAAAGGTCTTTGAAGCAGGATGCAGGTAATCAAGTCATTGAGACAATGTCCTTTCTGGTTGAAATGGCATCCTGCTTCAAAGACTTTTTAAGACCATACTTGAAAGAGAATCCTCTGAACTGACATTCATGCTTAAATTCGACACTTTACGCCTAAGTTTAAACAAAGACATTAATGATCTTACCCATTACAAAGATAGCTTCCCCAATTATCACCTCTAATATCATTAGCTCACAGACATTTACATTCCCCCCCAACCCCCTTCTGTTCTGAAATGTGATTTGTCCTTTTCATATGTGTTCAATTTTTTTTAATTGTATCCTTTGGTATATATGGTTGTGACAATTTTCTTCCACTATTTGATCTGAGGAAGTGGGTCTGGCCCACGAAAGCTCATTACATAATAAACCATCTTGTTAGTCTTTAAAGTGCTACATAGTCCTGTTTTTTTGTTTCAGCTACTCCAGACTAACGCAGCTACATTTCTATCACAATACTTGAATGGGTCACACTTGTAATTCTTTGCAATTGATTCAGTAATGAGTCACAATTTGAGCCTGTGGCTTTAATTTGAGAGAGTTTTTTTTTTCATTTAACAGCACATTCAGCACATCTTCATGCATATTTTGCCTTTTCAATGTGCCTTTACTACCTTTGTATGTTTGGGTATGTCTACACTACCCCGCTAGTTCGAACTAGCGGGGTAATGTAGGCATACCGCACTTGCAAATGAAGCCCGGGATTTGAATTTCCCGGGTTTCATTTGCATAAGCGGGGAGCCGCCATTTTTAAATCCCCGCTGCTTCGAACCCCGTGCAGCGCGGCTACACTGGGCTCGAACTAGGTAGTTCGGACTAGGGTGCCTATTCCGAACTACCGGTACACCTCATTTCACAAGGAGTAATGGTAGTTCGGAATAGGAACCTAGTTCCCACGGGGTTCGAAGCAGCGGGGATTTAAAAATGGCGGCTCCCCGCTTATGCAAATGAAGCCCGGGAAATTCAAATCCCGGGCTTCATTTGCAAGTGCGGTATGCCTACATTACCCTCCCAGTTCGAACTAGGAGGGTAGTGTAGACATACCCTTTTCCTGTTAACAAGACTGGAATTCCTTGGTCTCTGCCCTTCTGAGACACTGGTTTCTGTAAATATAGTCAAAATGATTATTAATCCTTTTCTGCCTAATGCAGTACTGTTTTTAACAAAATACACAACAATGCTAGCAATAATACAAACACCACAAGACAAACACAAAAATAAAACATAAAACACAATCTTTATTGTGACAGCTGATCCATGGTATTTTAGGTTTTACAACTGGTACCAGTTCTTTCTGATTTTCTGAAAGACAAAAAAGAACATTTTTCTACCCCTTTGGGGGTGGCAGATTATTGCTTAGAATACTGATTTCCTTCTTTTACAAATATTCTTGTTGATTTCTCTGTTTTATCAGCAATAACCCCCATACTTACCTGTGTATTTGTTTTGTAGGCAAGACAGGTTTAAATGGCTTCTGCCCTTTTTAGCCCTCCGTTCAATCATCATATTTATGAAGTGGTATACCTCAGTTTCCCTCTTATACAGCAGACTAGATTAATAAGTTTCTCTGCTGTGTTAAGTTTAAAGTTTATTCACAGACAACAGCCAAGAAGCATTATTGCTATTATGCTTTTTTTTTTAAGCATTAAGTGTGTTTCCAGTTACCATTTTCATACACTTTCATACACAAAAGGTTTTTCTTTTTCAGAAGAAAATAATGTACATTATATAGCATTATAGGGTTACTCATGAATATTAAATTTAGCCCAGTGTTACAGCAACATTAGCATAAAATCTCCTACAAGTAGGTGTTTAAGTATCCATGCCTTTTATTTAGACAATTTATCTTTGAGACAGGTGTGTTCAATACCTTTTTGAAACCTTTGCAAAGACTTTAATGTAATTATAGTCTTGGGATTTGGGTGAATAAATAAGTAGGAGTATCATGCATAAAAGCAGACCTCCTTTTGTATCTGTTTTTACATTTTAGCACTGTAAGAAGGGCTGTTAATCTGGAAAGAGGGAAATTTTCAAGACAGGGAATAGAACATTGGTCTTAGATCGAGAAGTCCTAAGAATTGTCTGCGATTTGAATGAACAGCTGGTTATTAGTACTGTGTCGCCTGATAAAGCTGTAACTTATTTCTGATAGTTCCCTTCAAATATAAGTCCTGCCTGCAGGCCAAAGAAACCCACTGCAGCTGTAGTTCTAAAGCTAGGAATAAAGTATAGTTTAGTGCTATTGAAAAATACATAGAAAAATAGCTTATTCTGAGCCTAGCAGCTTGCATTTTTTGGCATCATATATTCAGCAGGCATATTCCCCAAGGCCGGCTATCCAATTCTCAACTCCTAAAGGATATTTCAAAGTGTCTTCTACACCAAAGAGTTAGTGTCAAGCTGTTTTTCTAATTCTCTCATCTCAATATAGCAAAAAGAAACAAATCCATGTGCCCGTAGCAAGTGAGTCATTTTCCCTGTAAAGGTGCCTTACATACGACCTTCCATGGACTTTATCATTCTAAAATAAGATTTCTACCACTTATGTTTGTAATGACAATCTTTCAAACATGAAATGAAAGTAGCTGATTCAGTGCTGGCATCCTGAGGCTTCAGGCAGGCAGCCTAAAGCAATGGCTGGTCCTATAAAAGGCCCACATATGGTACACAATCTCTGCAGCCAAGCCATGAGTGGGTAAACTCTTGCAGGGGTATACGGGAATAAATTCTTCTACCTGCTAGGCATTCTGCAGCAGAAGAGCCTCTCTCTAGGTCTAACGCCTGTTTCAAGATTGAAGTAATGTGTGATGATTAAAATATGGGATGAGATAAGCAGATGCACAAACAACTATGTTATCAGACATACATCTTACTCATAGGCTGTGTCTAGACTACATGCCTCTGTCATCAGATCATTTAAATCGCGGCTTCATTTGCCTTTGCCAAAACAACAAATCTACATGGCTCCGTCGACGGAGCCATGTAGTTTAGACATACCCAAGACTTTAAGGTCAGAAGGGACCATTATGATCATCGAGTCTGACCCCCTGCACAGTACAGGCCACAGAATCTCACCCACCCCCTCCTAGAATAATCCTCTCATCTATATCTCAGATATTGAAGCCTTCAAATAGTTCGAAGACCCCAAGATACAGAGAATCCTCCAGCTGTGATCTGTACCCCATGCTACAGAGGAAGGCAAAAAACCTCCAGGGTCTCTGCCAATCTACCCTGGAGGAAAATTCCTTCCCAACCCCAAATATGGCGATCAGCTAAACCTTGAGCATGTGGGCAAGACTCATCAGCCAGACACCCAGAAAGTTCTCTATAGTAACTCTTATCATCCCTCCATTGACCTATTTCCCACTGATAATGAATGGTCAATTAGTCCCGAAGATCATGTTATCTCATCAAACCATCCTCTTCATAAACCCATCTAGTTTAATCTTGAAGCCAGATAGATCTTTTGCCCCCACTACTTCCTTTGGAAGGCCATTCCAGAACTTCACTCCTCTAATGGTTAGAAACCTTCGTCTAATCTCAAGTCTATACTTCCTACTAGCCAGCTTATATCCATTTGTTCTTGTGTCCACATTGGTATTAAGCTTAAATAATTCCTCTCCCTCCCTGGTATTTATCCCTCTAATATATTTAAAGAGTGCAATCATGTCCCCCCTCAGCCTTCTTTTGGTTAAGGTAAACAAGCCAAGCTCCTTAAGTTTCCTTTCATAAGACAGGTTTTCCATTTCTTGGATCATCCTAGTGGCCCTTCTTTGTACCTGTTCCAGTTTGAATTCATCCTTCTTACACATGGGAGACCAGAACTGCACACAGTATTCCAAATGGGGTCTCACCAATGCCTTGCATAATGGCACTAACACCTCCTTATCTCTACTGGAAATACCTCGCCTAATACATCCCAAGACCGTATTAGTCTTTTTCACGGCCATAAAGTGTGTAGGTTCTAGCAAACAAACCCCTAAGCCTTATTTCAGAAAGTTGATTTCTAGTCAATGGGCATACTCAGGGTACTAATGACTCCACTCAATTCACCTTCTCCACAAGATTTCAAGATATAATAATTCTATAATGGTATGTCTACACTAGCCACCCTAGTTCGGACTAGGGTTGCTAATGTAGTCATTTGAACTTGCAAATGAAGCCCGGGATTTAAATATCCCGGGCTTCATTTGCATCTTCCCGGGCACCGCCATTTTTAAATGCCCCGTAGTTCGAACTACCTGCCCGCAGCTACACACGGCACAGGCTAGGTAGTTCGAACTAAAGCTCCTAATTCGAACTACTGTTACTCCTGCAATGAGGTAGTTCAAACTATGGGGCATTTAAAAATGGCGGCGCCCGGGAACATGCAAATGAAGCCCACGATATTTAAATCCCGGGCTTCATTTGCAAGTTCGAATGACTACATACATTGTGTAGACATATCCTCACCTTGTTACTGTTGCTTAATAAGCACAGTAAGAACCTGGATGTTTTCTTACTTCCCTTTTAGCTTTTTAGAATGTTTAAAGTTTTCTTTGCCACTAGCTGTCACAGTTTTACTGTGACTCTTATAATGTTTGGGGACTTACGTAAAACCTTAATTCCTGAAAACACATTACTATAGGAGAATTTTACTTTTGATTTTAAAAATAAATAAGTTGTTAGTTTTTATGACTGTGGAGAAAAGCTTCCAGTCAGCAATACCGAGTTTTCATTCACAGACTGAAATTGAAGCCTAATGTATTTAGTGTTTTAAATTCTTTTCTCAAATATATGTTAGATTCGTATAAATATTGTATAGTTCAGAGTAACATTGAAGATCACAAAATGAAAAACCCGGAGAAGTTGGGGGGAAGATGTTTGCTATCCTGTGGGGGACAGACATTGCAAATGACAATATATTTGAGTAGATTATTTTTCAAAGCACTGAGAAGTCAAATACGTGTATATAAACTAAAGCAGAAACATTGAGAGCATTACAATTCAGATCGTATCTAAAACATTTTTATACAGTTATTAGGTATTCTTTTTCCAGCTGTCTGAAGTTAGTTTTCTTCTGTTTGCCTAGCATTCTAAAATATTAAACCATGTAATTTTAAAAGAGAGCCATTTAAGTAATGCTACCACTGAGATTTCCTGTGGTTAAAATTACTTCTCCTTCACATGTTCATAAGTAAATTTCAGCAAATATATATGCAAACAACTTCTCTCTGATATTACTCCAAAGATGTTGTAGGTCACTGAATATGGCAACACCAGTCTCTTGGCTCTGCAGTGTTTTTACTTCAAACTAAAGTAGCTGAGTGATATAGATAGTATTTTGTTTTCAAGGCAACACTTGAGAGCCTTTGGTACCTTAAAACTGAGACTGTAGTGATGCTACATGAGATTCTGCAAATTCCATGCTGTCAGGGAATTAGTTTATGTCCCGCAGGCTCAGCTACAGAGTTAAAAATGGTTTTAAAGCGTCACTATCCAATATGCAATGCCAGAAGGTATTCTGTTTCTCTGAACTCCCAGGTGAACAGAGGGGACAAACATACTATATTATGCCACTTCATAGAATGCATCAAAATTTCCCTGCTCACCAGTCCCACACTGCAGAAAAATGCAGGAGTATAATTCTGCTTCCTCCTTGCTTCTTTGAAGCACCAAGTACCAAGTACCCAGGGAACAGGGTGTGAGCAAGCCCAGCACTCAAAATCTCTCTGGTTCTTATATGGGCTGGGCAAGACAGATGAATTCATAATTCTTTTATATGTGTATTTCCCAGATTAGCCGGCTGAACATCACTACCAATACTTCTTAACAGATGTATTATTAGCTTAGATGCTGAAAATGCAAATGAGTTAGTAAAGTGTATCATATCTATGGTCAACAGAAGAGAGGTCAACATTATCAGGAGACTGGGGACTTGATTATTGTTTTCTTGTGTTTTTAAAGGGTGTGTCTACACTGCACCCTTAGCTCGAAATAAGCTACAGAATTTAAGCTACGCAAATTGCGTAGCTTATTTGAATTAATTTTGAAATAGCTTATTTCATAATTTAGTGCTACTTACACAGCACCAAATTTCAAAATAAACTGCTATTCTGAAACATCCTTTAATCCTCATGAAACAAAGTTTACAGGGACATAGGAAGAGTAAGCCCGTTATTTCGAATGATATTTCAAAATAACGGGCATGCTGTCAAGACACAGAAAATTCTATTTCAGTATACCTGAGGTATCCCAAAATAGCACTGCAGTATATATGTACAAAGATCTGCATGCTTCTCATTTTGGACAATGAGTGTCTTTGTGGGTTTGAATAATGAATATGCTTTCAACATGCATCATGTAGACTTTGACCCTGCAATTGACTCCATGCAGGCACAGAGGTTCACCCGCTAAGAATCAATTGCAAGAGCTGAGTGATGCTGTGCATATTTTGCATTTCAATTTAGAAAATATTCATGAGTTTAGGCGATTTATTTATTGGGTTTTTTTCCATGGGCATTTTCAGAAAAAATATTCCCTCCCTATCCTCCTACCCCCCGCCCACCCTCCCCACAACCCCACCTTGTTTGGGAAAATTGCAAAATAGATGTCTCTTGGTTAACAATCTGCCAATGTTATCTTATTGGCTGTAAATTACTAAAAAGAGTAGATGAAGTGGCTTACTGTCAGCCGATGGTCAGGGCAGTGTGTGTGTGTGTGTTACTGAGAAAAGGTTTAATGTCTGTGTCTTTACCACTAGGACCGGGGGTCCCGTTGCGGATGGCAGCCAACAGGCTGACAGACGCCCCAGAGTTTATAGGAAGAGCTTATTACATCTCAGATTTCAGCTGCTAAGATACAGGATCCCTTCGCAGCGGGCAGTCTAGGAAAGACTGAGAGATGCCCCAACGGATCTGTCACCTGGGAGTGATACGATCCAAAACGCCCAAGCTCTTCCTATACCTGTCCCTTATGACCGGCAAGTTCTTTTAAATTATGCTTGGCTCTGTTACTGCAACTGAAGGAGTCAGGTTAAAGCTTAAACAGTTAGGGTATGTCTACACTACCACCCTAGTTCGAACTAGGGTGGTTAATGTAATCAATCGAAGTTGCAAATGAAGCCCGGGATTTAAATATCCCGGGCTTCATTTGCAACTTCGATTGACTACATTAACCACCCTAGTTCGAAGTAGGGTGGTAGTGTAGACATACCCTTACAGGTTTATTAAAGACGCTTATTAATCATATGGTTACAATGGCTATTGCTCTATTTCTTAACTGCTAGCAAATACAGATCTTAAAATGGTTACAAAGAAAATAAAGATAGAAAATAGAAATAATGGTACCAAGTAACAGCTTAATATTTAAAGAGCTCTAAATCTATGTGTACACTTAAGACAAAGGACCACATCCAGGTACAATTTTTACCCCCTTCTGTGCTTCTCGACTCCAGCGGGTCAAGCCAGGGCCGGTCCCTCGATTCCTAGGAAAGACAAATACAAGGTGGAACCTCGGGAGGTCAAACACCTAACCCGACCAGCAGATAGATGGTAGATTGACACTCAGAGTAAGTGTGCTGCTGGACCCATCTTTATACCCATAGGGGCCCGTATCCTCTTTCTTATCTAAGATGCCAAATTGTACTGGTCTGTCTTTGTGACACTAGTTCTTACAAGCAAGTTTCAACTTAATTTACACTTGCAAGAGAGATAACTAAATTGTGAATACTGGACATTTTTTTATTGGGCGAGAGATTCCTCCCCCCATGGATGGCTGTGTGTTCGTATCAATATGGGTTTCAGTCAAGGGCACTCCTCGGCAGCCTCTTGGACAGCAATTGGCGTATCTCTGTTTACAGCCATTCAGGGTCACAGCAGCCTGCCATATCCGGGCCTTCTGTTCAAGGCTTTTACGGCTCTGTGTGCCCTGTATGCGCCATGCAAGCAAAAATGGATGTTACAGGGGGGTTCCTGTCTGGCTACACTTACCCAGAAGGAGAGTGATAAGGGTATACTAGAATTACTAGATGCAATGGACTTGAGCCATGAAAGGACTGAAGTGCTGCAATGCTACTATAGATGCCTAAATCCCAGAATTGAGCCTGACTGGAATTCACAGAAGCTGAGCTCAGCTGCCCCTATATTCTGTAGGATAGGCAACTAAACTTGCTCTGTGCCGGTAACTGTGAGGAGCAATTTTTTGTCACAAGTTCATACTCACAAGAATGAGTGGTGTGTGAACTGCAAACTGGGGGAGGCTAGTTCCCTACCCCCTGAGACTCTGCCTGAGCCCCCAGAACACCAAAGCTACGTCTAAACTACATCTCTCTATCAGCAGAGGGATATAAATGAAGCACTTTGAAAGTGCAAACAGGGCGCATTTTCAAAAGATCTTGTAAACCTCATTTTTTGAGGTTTACAGGATCTTTCAAAAAAAGCACCCCGTTTTCAAAAGAACCGCGTCTAGACTGTGGTTTCAATTTCAAAATAGCACTTTTACGTGATTATGCAAATGAAGTGCAGGATATTTAAATGAAGTGGGGATTTAAATATCTTGCGCTTCATTTGCACTTTCAAAGTGCTTCATTTACATTCCTCTGCCGACAGAGTGATGTAGTCTAGACACACCCCAAGTGAGCAGGTGCCATGGCTACAACACTAACCAGCCCCACGGGAGAGAATTCAGACCTATGGACCTTCTGCCAGGCTCTCACCAGGAGCTTAGGGAATGCTTTCATGAACACAAGATCCCTTTTTAAGTAAGTTCTACAGAGGACCGATACAACCATGCCAAAGCTGGGCAATATGTATGCCTAACCCACAAGGTCTTAGAACATCCTAAGCCTTAGGGCCATGATCAAAAAGGCTCAGAAGAACAGGGCTCCCTCAGTACCAGAGTGGAAGCACTGACACCAGCAATAATACCCACATCAAAAGACTGAGAACCACCAGTCGTGGCAAAGAGGAACCTCAGTCACCTGTGCTACTACCACAGCCTAACCCTTCCCCTCCCACACACACATCAGCTCCATCGGTCTAAGCAAACAGAACTCTATACACTCCAGGGAGAGTAAAAAAAGATCCCACCTCAGATAACGAGACCAAGTGTCTAGACCTGTTGGGAAGGAAGGTTTTTATACCTACTAGACTCTGGTTCAGAATACTGAATTATCATACACTGTTGTGTACATATGGGTTTTTAAAAATTATTCAGTGTTCTTGGATTTTAAGAACTATTACCTTAGCTAGATAGGCTAAAATTCCATGCTCTTATTGAAGACTGGAAGAGTGTGATCACAACTGCATTACAATCGGTGGTTGATGCAGCAGAATAACAACTACCACTATGCTGTGCTGGGGATCATGGTTACACTCTTTGGGCTCCCATATTGGCCCAGAACATCATGAGGGATTTACCCTTTGAGGAGACTAACACTGTAAATGGAAAGACTAGTGAGGTTTTGCACTCACAAAAGAACTTCAGGCAACCTCAAGTACCTGGAGATACACACGCACATGCACCTATGTGCCAAAGAGGAAATACCACAAACATCTTTACAAGGCTGTGCATCAAAAGTTTTACTATTCAGAATCATATGGACCTCTTTTTGCTGAGTGTGCAAAAGCCATGACAACCTACACCCTCCGTGTCCACCACATCAACTCAAGCTTGCTTTGCCTCAGTCAAAGTACACCTGGGTATGTCTATACTACAAAGTTAATTCGAACTAACAGCCGTTAGTTCAAATTAACTTTAGTAGGCGCTGCACATGCAAACCGCTAGTTCGAACTTCATTCAAACTAGTGGAGAGCTTAATTCGAACTAGGTAAACCTCATTCTACGAGGACTAACGCCTAGTTCGAATTAAGTAATTCGAATTAAGGGCTGTGTACCCACTTAATTCGAAATAGTGGGAGGCTAACCCTTCCCAGCTTGCCCTGGTGGCCACTCTGGGCACAACCAGGGAAATTCTTCTCCCCCACTTCCAGCCCTGGAGCCCTTAAAGCCTCCCCACCTGCTGCCACCCAGCCCTCCGCCTCTTCCCGGGACCAGGCTGGTGGCTCCCAGGAGCCTGCCCGGGGCCGCAAGAGGTGGGAGCCCGCCTGTCTAGTGCGGAGATCGTGGACCTCATCGAGGTTTGGGGGGAGGCCTCCAACGTCCACGACCTCCGCACTAGGCACTGGAAAGTGGCCATCTAGGGCAGGATAGCTACCAGCCTGGCCACCAAAGGCCACATGCGAACCCAGGAGGAGGTTTATGTAAAAATCAAGTTGGTCCAATGAGACCCCCGACCCTGAGCTTAGAACATAAGAACGTAAGAATGGCCGTACTGGGTCAGATCAAAGGTCCATCTATCTCAGTAGCCTGTCTGCCGACAACAGCCAACACCAGCTACCCCGGAGGGGATGGACCCAAGACAATGACCAAGCTATTTATCTCATGCCATCCATCTCCAGCCTTCCACAAACAGAGGCCAGGGACACTGTTCCTACCCCCTGGCTAATACCACTTCATGGACCCAACCTCCATGACTTTATCTAACTTCTCTTTAAACTCTGTTATAGTTCTAGCCTTCACAGCCTTCTGTGGCAAGGAGTTCCACAGGTTGACTATTTGCTTTGTGAAGAAGAAGTTTCTGTTATTAGTTTGAAGCCTGCTACCCAGTCATTTCATTTGGTGTCCTCTAGTCCTTCTATTATGGGAACTAATGAAGAACTTTCCTTTATGCACCCTCTCCACACCACTCATGATTTTATAGACCTCTATCATATCCCCCCTCAGTCTCCTCTTTTCCAAACTGAAAAGTCCCAGTCTCTTTAGCCTCTCCTCATATGGGACCTGTTCCAAACCCCTGATCATTTTAGTTGCCCTTTTTGGAACCCTTTCCAAGGCCAAAATATCTTTTCTGGGGTGAGGAGATCCCATCTGTACACAGTACTGAAGATGTGGGCGTACCATAGTTTTATACTTCCCCTCCTCCTTCTTCCCCTGGCTTCCCCCTTCCAGCTCCCTCCTCCCAGGTTTCCCCCTCCCCCACCTCTTTTTCCCAGTCTCCCCAGAGGTTAATCCCCCCCCACCTCCAGTTTTGTTAAATAAAGAGAGTTTCTATTTTTGAACACACGTGTCTTTTATTTTTTACATCAGGAAGGGGGGCTAGGATGTCTATCTAACCTGCTTTTAAATATCTCCAGTGATGAAGATTCCACAACCTCCCTAGGCAACTTATTCCAGTCTTCAACCACCCTGACAGTTAGGAAGTTTTTCCTAATGTTCAGTCTGAACCTCCCTTGCTGTGATTTAAGCCCATTGCTTGTCCTATCCTCAGATGTTAAGGAGAACATTTTTTCTCCCTTCTCCTTGTGGCACCCTTTTAGGGTATGTCTACACTGCCACCCTTGTTCGAACTAGGGTGGCTAATGTAGGCATTTGAACTTGCAAATGAAGCCCGGGATTTAAATATCCTGGGCTTTATTTGTATGTTCCTGGGTTCCACCATTTTTAAATGCCCCGTAGTTCGAACTACACGCAGCACATACTAGGTAGTTCGAATTAAAGCTCTTAATTCGAACTACCGTTACTCCCTAATTCGAACTACCTAGTCCGTGCCGAATGTAGCCGTGGGCAGGTAGTTCGAACTACGGGGCATTTAAAAATGGCGGTACCCAGGAACATGCAAATAAAGCCCGGGATATTTAAATCCCGGGCTTCATTTGAAAGTTTGAATGCCTACTTAGCCACCCTAGCTCGAACTAGGGTGGCAGCGTAGATATACCCTTAGATACCTGAAAACTGCTATCATTTTCACTCTCAATCTTCTCCTTTCCAAACTAAATAAGCCCAGTTCTTTCAGTCTTCCTTCATAAGTCATGTTCTCTAGACCTTTAATCACTATTGCTGCTCTTCTCTGGACCTTCTCCAATTACTCCACATCTTTCTAGAAACGCGGTGCCCAGAACTGGACGCAATTCTCCAACTGAGCCCTAATTAATGCAGAGTACAGCAGAAGAATGACTTCTCATGTCTTGTTCACAACACTCCTGCTAATGCATCCCTGAATCATGTTTGCCTTTTTTGCAACAGTGTCACACTATTGACTCATATTTAGCTTGTGATCCACTATGACACCTAGATTCCTTCCACAGTACTCCTTCCTAGACAGTTGCTTCCCATTCTGTGTGTGTGAAATGGATTGTTCCTTCCTAAGGATATGTCTACACAGCAAAGTTATTCCAAAATAACTTTACTAGCGTCTACACAGCCAAACCACTATTTTGAAATTAATTCAAACATGCAGAGCGCTTATTTCAAATTTGGTAAACCTCATTCCATGAGGAATAACGCAAAATTTGAAATAGCTATTTCAAAATAAGTGCTGTGTAGACACTTATTTTGAAATAGGGGGCCTCCAGCCTTCCCAGGGTGCCCTGGTGGCCACTCCAGCCTCAACCAAGAACACTCCTCTCCCTCCCCTCTCCCCAGAGCCCTTAAAGGGGTTGACTCTGGCCACAGTGCCTGTGCCAGCTCCAAGCCTGCCAGCACAGAGCCAGCTGTCATTGCCCCTGGCCCAGTGGCCCCAAAACATGATCCAGCAAGCCACTGGCAGAACAGCCCTCCACCGCTCCCCAGGAGCAGTCTGCCAGCTCCCAGGAGCCTGCCAGGGCCTGGAGAAGTCAGGCGCCTTCCTGGTCCAGGGTGGAGATCATGGACCTTATTCAGCTTTGGGGTGATGCCCCCAATGTCCACAATCGCCACACTAGATGGAGGAACGCTGCCATCTATGGCAGGATAGCTGCCAGCCTGGCCATCAAAGGGCTCATGCGAACCCAGGAGCAGGTTTGCATGAAAATCAAGTTGGTCCAGCGAGACTCCCAATCCTGAGCCCTGATATTCCTCCCTCTCTTCTTCACCTTGCTTCCTCCTTCCAGCTCCCTCCTCCCAGGTTGCCCCCTCCCCTCTCTCCCCCTCTCTTTCCTCCTCTCCCCAGTTTTCTTAAATAAAGAGAGTTTGTGTTCATGAAAATACACGTATTTTATTTGACCTCAGGAAGGGGGATTAGGAAGGGGTGAGTGGAAAGATGTTTGGGAGGAATGAGGCACAACTCCCCAATGGGGCAGACCAGGGAGGCTCTTAGTGCTCCTCAGGGTGGAAGCTCTCCCTCAGGGCCTCCTGGATACTGACTGCCCCCCAATGGAACTCCCAGATGGCAGTCTGCAGAAAGTGCAGCCAGGCTCACAGCAACATGTCCACGAGAAGCACCAGAGTGCCCAGGGGCAGCTCTGGCTCCATGCTGCAGAGTGCTGTGGTGTCCTGAATGAGGGCAACCAGCGCACGCAGAGACAAAATGCTTTGCTGTCCCTCATCGAGGTAGGCAAGCAAGCAGGGAAAGCTGAGAATCATCTGTCTGGGGTGTGGTCCCTTTAAGCACAGGCCTCAGATAGCCTCAGGCAGCAGCCACACAAAGTAACTCGTGACCTGATGCCCTGCCAGACCTGGTTCCGGCCGGCCTTAAATGTGATTCAGCATCCACTCAGTGTGGAAGCGCTAGTTCGAAATAGCAAAACGCTATTTCAAAGTGCATTTTATGTGTAGACGCATTATTTCAAAATAACTTATTTCGAATTAACTGTTTCTAAATAAGATATTTTGAAATAACTCTGTAGTGTAGACATACTCTAAGTGGGGCTACTTTTCATTTATCCTTATTAAACTGCATCCTATTTACCTCAGACCATTTCTTCAGAAATAAAAGAGCCTAGCTATGGGCACTCTGCTAATCAGCTGGGCAGCATTTGGTTCTCTACTGAGTGGCTGCACAAGTGCACAGCTTATAGGGAACACTGCTGGAGTTCCGTTGTTGTCTGTGTTGGGTCAATATTATTATTCACAAACTAAAAAATTAAATGTTTATACTAGCATCAATAATATAATTCCTAGGAAAAATACATAATTCACAGCTCTTGACATGGAACTCATGTAATTTCACATCAATATTCATCTAAGGTTTATGGTGGATCCTGACTAATATCAGTTCAGAGTTTTTCCACTTGGCTGCACTTACGGGCTTCACCAAAGCATTTCTAGTAATAGCAGTACTGTTCAGACAAAGCAGTTTCACCATCTTTTGGACAATTGGTTTCTTGGCAGGATATGTCAAGAAGACCTTGCATTAACCTTGTTGCTGCATCAGATTCTATTATCCCTAGGACTCTGTGAATCTGGAAAAATCTATCCTGCATTAGGGCAGGAGCTTATCTCACAATGGAAGGGTTTCACACTCTGAGCAATCTGATAGACTCCACCTCTGCTGCCTGCATGATTGGCTGCAAACAATATTAGTATTCATGCTGTGTTTGCTTGTCATAAATAAAGTGACAATTCAAACCAGGCTGAGGGCTTCACTAACATTGTGGAAAGGATCCTGAACAAATCTGTGTGGGAGTTCCTTCCCTGTCCCCCACACGTGAGAAGATGATTATTATGAATGCCTCCACAATAGGCTGGGGAGCCCCCATGGATGGTTATATGGCACAAGGCACTTGAATGACCTGAGAGGCCAGAGACAATCAATCTTCCGGTATTCATGGCAATCTAAGAGGCTTGAAACTCTTTACAACTCATCTGATGCCAAATATCATACAACTGTGTGCTATATAAACAAGCAGATAGGAGCAGATCCACCTCGCTGTATGTAGAAGTGGTCACCTTGCGTATGTCTACACTGCACGTTTATTTTGAAATACTCTATTCTGGAATACATGTAGTTATTCTGAAATAGCATATTTACACATATCACGTCTATACTGCAGGGAAACCCTTATGTAGATTTGGTAAACAGGCCAATAGTGGGATGATAGGAGTTACTATAGAGAACTTTTTCCTGGGTGTCTGGCTAGTGAGTCTTGCCCACATGCTCAGGGTTCAGCTGATCGCCATATTTGGGGTCAGGAATGAATTTTCCTCCAGGGTAGATTGGCTGAGGCCCTGGAGGTTTTTCGCCTTCCTCTGTTGCGTGGGGCATGGATCACTTGCTGGAGGATTCTCTGCATCTTGGGGTCTTCAAACCATCATCTGAGGACTTCAATATCTGAGATATAGGTGAGAGGATTATTCCAGCAGTGGGTGGGTGAGATTCTGTGGCCTGTACTGTGCAGGGGGTCAAACTAGATGATCATAATGGTCCCTTCTGACCTTAAAGTCTATGAGTCTATAAGTCTAAGGGTATGTCTACACTACCCCGCTAGTTCAAACTAGCGGGGTAATGTAGGCATACCACACTTGCAAATGAAGCCCGGGATTTGAATTTCCCGGGCTTCATGCCGGCGCCATTTTTAAATGCCGGCTTGTTCGAACCCCGTGCCGCGCGGCTACATGCGGCACGGGCTAGATAGTTCGAACTAGCAAGCCATTCCTCACTATCTGTACGCCTCGTGGAACGAGGTATACAGATAGTGCGGAATGGCTTGCTAGTTCGAACTATCTAGCCCATGCCGCGTGTAGCTGCGCGGCACGGGGTTCGAACAAGCCGGCATTTAAAAATGGCGCTGGCTGGCTTATGCAAATGAAGCCCGGGAAATTCAAATCCCGGGCTTCATTTGCAAGTGCGGTATGCCTACATTACCCCGCTAGTTCGAACTAGCAGGATAGTGTAGACATACCCTCTGTCTATGAGATGTGCAATCTTGATTTAGAGCCCCAGGAGGCACTGGGGATGAATAAGTTAGAATGGCACTGGTGAGGGGCTATTTCGAAATAGCAGCAGTGGAGCATCTCTACACATGCCTTATTTTGAAATTGCTATTTTGGAATTGGTGTTATTCCTCATAGGATGAGGTTTGCAGATTTCAGAATAAGCTGTCCATTATTTCAAAATGGAATGGCTGTGTAGACACATTGTTATTTTGAAATAATGCTAGTTATCTTAAAATAACGGTGGAATGTAGATGCACCCTTTGTGAAACTAGTGTATCAAGAACCCTATAACCTTATCAGCAATGTTCTTTCCAAGATCCCAGAATTCCTAGGTAGACAGTCTCAGTAGACATTTCATCATCAACCACAAGTGGGAGTTATGTGATTCAGTAGTGAGCAGCATTTTTAGTGGGGAACCCCTACTTGAGGCAAACAGATCCCCAAAGGAAGAAATGCAACATTTGTTGCTCTCATGGAGCTCAAGGAAAGCACCCCAGAGATGATTGTGTCCCACTCCTTAGTCACATCTTCTGATCTATGCCTTCACTATCACTATTCTGCTACTACCTCAGGCTCTACAGAAGATTTGTCAAGACAGAATACAAGTAATCTTCATGGCCCCCAAATGGCCCAGACTCTTCTGATTCCCAGGCTTTCTACAAATTTCATTGTATCCACCGATGACCATTCAGTCCCTTCTGAATCTTTTGAACAAAGAAAATAGCATCCCAGCTGGAGGTGCTTAATCTGACAGTTTAGTTTTTAGATGGACATCAAGACTAGAATCTTCTTGCTCTTAAGCCATGCAAGCCATTCTTAATAGTAGAAAGGACTAGACCAGAAAAATGTTACCTAGCCAAGTGTAAGCATCTCTGTGCCAGGACACACAAAATCATATATCTCCTAAGACAGTGGGTATTTGCACTCATCTTACTCTCAAGATGACAGGCCTTTCTCTCAGTTCTCTGGGGGTTCAACCAACTACAGTCAGTATGTGTCACCCACCATCAGACAGCTACTCATGGAGAATAGGTCCATCAATGCCTGTTAATTAAGATGTCCAGGGATGCAACCCTATGATCTAGATGTCACTAACTTCTGACTGCCTGAAATTGGGAGTGGCCTATGGGGATGGATCACTCAATGATTGCCTCTTGTGTTCATTCCCTCTGACGCAGCTATTATTAGCCACTATCAGAATACAGGATATTGGGGTAGATAGATCATTGGTCTGGCCTAGAAAGGCTGTTCTTATATTCTTTTATACTTCATCTTCACTTACCTGCTAACAGCCAGATTTTTAAAAGGCTGGATCAGAAACTTTTCAACAGCAAAGAATCCAACTCAAATGAATTCAGTGTTTTCAGTGCTTACTGAGCTTCTCTTTGATCAATTAGATATGTTTTCCATGTTTCACCTTTTGATTAAGTTTGACTTTCTTACTGCCATCACCTTGGCCAGAAGATTAGTTAAACTTGGGGCCCAAATGACTGATCCATTTAGCACAATTTTCTATTAGGACAAAGGTTCACAACAACTATAATTGAAATTCACTCCTAAATTTCAGAATCTCACATAATCCAGTCAATTAATTCATTTACTTGGGATGGGGGGATTGTTTTGTTTGTTTTATTTTTTGTGTTTTGAGGGTTTTTTTTTGTTTGGTTGCTTTTTGTTTTTGGCAAAGCCTCACACCTTTGGTGAAAAGAGGAGACTCCATTCCCTCAAAGTGTGATGAGCATTAGAATTTTACCTGCAGAGAATGAAACTGATCAGAAAGTTATTTAGACTGTTTGTTGCTCTGGCACAGTGTTTCTCAACCTTTTTTTTTTTAATAATGTACCCCTTTAAAAAAAATGTGTATCCCCTGTACCCACAGTTTTCAGGCACATTTTTTTCTACGATTGAAACATATTTGTTTAAACAACTTAATCATAGCCAGGCAGGCGATGAAATTTTTGTAGGTAAAAAGTACAAAAATAATAAAGAGCCGTAAAAAACAAAATCAGCTTTCTCCACATTTCAGTTGTGTTGATGTACCCCCCTGACTTCTCTGAAGTACCCCTAAGGGTACTCAAACCAATGGTTGAGAAACACTGCTGTAGCAGAATAAATCTGCTTCCTGTGAGCCAAGCCAACTCATGGTGGTGTCCACACTATGGGAGGCTAACAGGAGCAATGGCTCCCCTCGTTGCCTTCCCTTACTCCTCACAAAAGGAGGCATACTGGATGCTAGCAGGAACAGTCCTCAGCATTTGATTAATAGGACTATACTAGACCTGCTAAATTGAACATTAGAAGATCAGTGTCCGGAGTGCCGATGTTCAAGGAAGTATAGGTGTGCCCATAGAGGCTAGCATTCTATGAATATAGGAAACTTATTTACCTTTTTGTAACTGGAGTTCTATGAGATGTGCAATCCATATGTATGTTCCATGAACCTTCCTTCTTTTCACCTGCTTAAATCATGACTAGATTCATGGTAGGAAGCAACTGGAGAGGCAATTAGTCTACTTCTCTCATTGTAATTTCAGAGCACAAGGAGGGCATGGTGGGGAGGAGGTGCAGACATGGATCAACAGACACTGTTTAAAAGAATCCTTCAGTCACAGGTGCCTGAAGCATGTGCATATCTCTGGCCGAGTACAGATATAAATGTCTGATCTCAAAGAACTCCTGTGAGAAAATTAATTTCCCCTGCTGGAGATACAAAGTTATAATAAAAAAAAGCTACTGGAGAAGAGAAGCTGGGTCTCCCACCTCACAGGTGAGAGCTCAAACCATCACAATAGAATGCTTGTCCTTGCTCTGTGGTAAAATAATTTTATTACACAGGTTATGCATAAACTCCAGATTGCTTAATTGCAAACATTGAAATGATACATTTCTAAGGTCTTTGAAACATGAAAGCGTTACAAGGCCAGTGCATTTCCCTGTGTGAAATACACCCACAAATGTATAGTGCTTTCGAAGCATTTGGATAATTCTTTTAATCAGACTTATTTGGAAGATAAATTACTCAGCCGTAACTTAGCAATATGACTAGGCATCCATATTAATAAACAGCTGTCACAATGGGATAACAGATGTCCTAGGTACATTCTAACACAAAATGTAAATTTTTATTATAAGTTCATATTTTTCTGCTCCAAAAAGTATTAATTACATTACATATCCTATAATTTGTGTTTTGGATTTTGCTATATTACAATTGCTAAATTCATTTTCATCTAGGAGGAAAATAACTGATACATTCCAATAGTATTCCACTGACTGAAATTGAACCTCTTTCTGAAAGGTTAATTTTGTTTATGTCCATTTTCCATCTACAGCTTATCACTTGGTTTGCTGTACAGGAGCAGTTCTCAAACATTTTCATAGCACTTCATTACATAGAAAAATTATATTAGGAGAATTGAGAATGCAAAATGAAAATATAGACACTTTAATGTAATAGTGGTAGCTATTCGGTCACCACCTCATCTATTTTGTAACTGTGATGTTTATTTCTTCCTCTCAGATATTGGACTTTACATTTATTAACTATTTTATTTTCTTGTTTCTTTGCATTTTGATGCTGTCTCCCTCGTGTTTTTCTTCCTTTATCTGTTTTGGTTTCACTTTGATCACATTGCATTGACGTCAAAGAAACAACCAAAAAATGATCAACATTTTTCTTCTTGATTGTGTGTGTTTTACATTGTTTTGTTATTTTTGTTTTTATTGTCTTGCTGTCAGTTAAACTCATCAGGAATAATAAAACATTGGATAATAGTTCTGGAATAAGCTACAAGTAGCGTCAGTGGATCCTCAACTGATGAGACAGAATCAAATTTAATGTCAAAACACTCTGAGAACTACCAGTTATTGGTGCGATATTATCTACAGAGCACTGTAAGGATGCTCTGAGCTGTCATATTTTCTACAACCCATCAGCCAAGATATAGCCCTCCCACTGCCTTGTCACATAACTATTTTTCAGTTAACTCACTTTTATTTCAAACCATTTTTATTTACAAACATTTTAACACAGATTAGTAGACCTGAGAGGTAAGACTTTGGCACAACTGAATTGCTTAAAAAAAAGAGAGAGATTTCATGTATTTATTCAGAGTTACAAGGAGCTAGCTAGGGTTCCTAGCATTTGTATAAATGATTTACAGTATAAAAAGGCTGATGTCCATATATGAGGTTTCTTTACAGAAGATACTCTGTGATTAATTTCTTTCTTTAAATCAAAGGGTTTTTAGCTCAAGGACACTTCCTCCTCATAGACTCATAGACTTTAAGATCAGAAGGAACCATTATGATCATCTAGTCTGACCCACTGCACAGTGCAGGCCACAGAATCTCACCCACCCCTCTTAGAATAATCCCCTCACCTATATCTTAGATATTGAAGCCTTCAAATACTTTGAAGGCCCCAAGATGCAGAGAATCCTCCAGCTGTGATCTGTGCCCCATGCTACAGAGGAAGGCGAAAAACCTCCTGCCCACCTCCTACCCCTTACCCCACTGGTCAAAGCTATAGCAATAAGGTAAGGTGAGAAGGAATTTCTTGTATGCCCAAGGAACTAAACTACCTTGAACTTCATGAGTTAGCTCCTTAGCCTATGATGATTAAAGCTTGCATGCTAATGACTCAATCTGGAGTGTATGCTTTGGTTGAGGTATACATACTCATATAAGAAGTATACTAATGGAAGTAGTCATGGGCAATAGACAACTCCTGGCTTAGGGAAGCTAGCCCCCAACTCTGCCCCTTCTGCCTGAGGTCCTATGCTTCTGTGCCCACAGGAGCTCAGCCCTGTCCCCATTATGGCTGCTGGCCCTACCTTCCTGCCTGCCTATGGCCACTGGCCCCTGCCACAGGCTAGTGCCCCAGGCTCCCCCCTCCCTCTCCTGAGTGCCAGGCAGCATAGGTCCAATCGCCATACCTGCAGCACCAGACCACCAGTGGAAACAGGGTGTCCTGGTCCGTACCACCTCCTGCAGCTCCCATTAGCCGGGAATGGCAATCTGCAGCCAACAGAAGCTGTGATCATTCATACCTGCTGAGGTGCATGTAAACAAAGCATCTAACGGTCAGCTGGCAGCTTGCCATACCAAGTCTCAACCCAGAGTCTGAAAACCCCTGCTCTAGAATCCTTCAATTAGTGGCTTCAGCTGCAGGTGGTGTGTGCAGGAGTGCCCCTCACCAGCCTTCAACTGACCATCCCTCTGGCCACAGATGCATTGGACATAGGTTGGGGAGCACACATGGGTGACCTCTGGACACAGGGTTTATGGTCTCATAACTGTCTCTGCACTTCAATGTCAGAAAGCTCAGGGCAGTTTGCCTGGCATGCCATGTGTTCCTGATGCAGATGCAAGACAAGTGTGCGTTGGCACTCATGGACACCACCGCAGCAATGTTCTATATAAACCAGCGGTGTGGTGCTTGATCCTCTTTCCTAGCCTAGGAAGCTCTTCAATTGTGGGACTTTTGCATAGCCCACCACATACTGCTACAAGCCTCATTTCTGCCAGAAATGCAAAACTGTTTAACATATCACCTCAGCTGCACTTTCAGCACTCAAAGTGGTACCTCAGGGCAGATGTGTCCCTCTCCATTTTCCTAAGAACATAAAAATGGCTATACTGAATCAGACTTATGGTCCATTTAGCCCAGTATCCTGTCTGCTGATGCTGGCCAATAGCAGATGCCCCAGAGGGAGGGAACACAATAGGTAATCCATACATGATCCTTCCTCCATCATCCATTTCCAGACAAACAGAGGCTAGGGACACCATTCCTACCCATGCTAGTTAACAGCCATTGATGGACCTAACCTACATGAATCTAGCTCCTTTTTTAACCCTGTTAAAGTCCTGGTCTTTACCCATCCTCTGGCAAGGAGTTCCATGGGTTGACTGTATGCTGTGTGAAGAAAAACTTACTTTTGTTTGTTTTAAACCTGCTACCTATTAATTTAATTTGGTGACCTCTAGTTCTGGTGTTATGGGAGCAAGTAAATAATTTTTTCTTATTCACTTTTTCCACACCAGTCATGGTTTTATAGACCTCTGTCATATCCCCCCCTTATTCTCCTCTTTTCTAAACTGAAAAGTCCCAGTATTTTTAATCTCTCTTCATATGGGGCCCATTCCATACCCCTAATAATTTTTGTTGCCCTTCTCTGACCCCTTTCCAATGCCTATATATATATATATATATATATATATATATATATATATATATATATATATATATATAAAATGAGGCAACCACATCTGTACACAGTATTGAAGATGTGGGCATACCATGGATACATGTAGAGGCAATAAGTTGTTCTCTGTCTTATTCTCTATCTTGTTTTTAATGATTCCTAACATTCTGTTTGCTTTTTTGACCTACCTTTTGTCATGGTCATTCTACAAAATGTGTTGCTCATGATAATTCCAAACCCTCCCACCTCCCCTTGGTCAGAATGTTCTCGGAATAAGGAACTGAGCAGAGCAGAGTTAGCAGGAGAGTATATACAGTGCCATGGAGGCTCCATAGTAGGGGACCCCATGGCCAATCCAACAGGTACCACTAGGGAATGTCTTCTGGTGGCCGTGCATGCGACATGCGCGCACACGTATTGTAATAGACATCTGCAACACATCTCAAAGAACTGTTATGAAAGGAAGATAACAGTTTTTTCTTCCTTTTTTCTGCATTTTAACGCTGATCTAGCTAGACAGCCATTTTTTGCAAGACAATCTTTATGTAAAATCAATCTCTGGCAAAGGGATTGTCTCTGTCTGAAATATACCCGTGCTTTAATTATATGAACAATGCCACATTTAAAAGCAGACTGAAATCATTAGTCTGATTCTTCTTGCAATTGTTATAATCATCTGATTAGCAAGATTCTGTTCAGTCCAATACCAAATAAATCAAAATTATGATCTCAGAAACGCTGAGTTTGCTGTCTGGCCTATAAATATACAATTACAGTTACTTGGGTATATGACTTCTCAGCACTATTTTCATCCCCTGACTGTTTCAAATGCCTCATACCATGTCTTTAGTTCATGGTTGCCATTTTCCTCTGTAAGTAGATTTAATCCAGTAGAACAGTGTTTCCCAATTTTATTTGGCCACAGAACCCTTTTAAACGCAAAATAATTTTGCAGAACCCCTAATAACAGTCTTGTGAATGGAGCTGAAAAAGTAGACCACAAATAAGTAGGGATAATAATAAACAACTGCTAAACAAGGTCATGAGATCAACATTTAGTTTAATTGCACATATTTAAAAACAAAAATTACATTAAATTTGTACAAAAAAATAAAGCTCAGAAACTAATATGCATTATATTGGCAGTTTTCAATCCAAATGGTGTTTTTTCTTCTTTTCTTGTCAAATTCTTTTTATATTTGTTTAATACTGGGAAGTTGGATTTTCATATCTAGCACGGCAGTCAGTCAATTTCTGTATTTTATTTTTGTTGCGGTGTAATTCGAGAACCTAGTTTCGCACAAGTATGTGCTGGTGAAAGGTAAGAACTGACGAATTGCATGGCTTGATAAAGCTGAATATTCTTGAGCTAAGCCACCCCAAAATATAATCAGAGAACCTTCTTTAAACTTTTGTATTAATTGACCGTCTGAAGCGATTTCAATTAGGTTTTCATAATCTTGCATAGAAAAACCAGCTGGCTTTTCTGTTATACTTAATGGATATTGAATCCAGTTATTGTTGTCATTTATGGTTGGAAAATACTTCATCATGTCTGTGTATAAATTGCAAAGATGATCTGCAATGTCCTGGCCAGAAGGGAGGGTACAGGAGAGAGCTTGGGGAAGGGTGTCAGAGCAAGCTGGGAATCCAGGGTCCTGGTAGGGGGAGGGGAGCGAGTGAGGGGGTTTTGGGCATGGGGGCAATGCTTACCTGGCTTGGCACCCTGCTGCAGCAGGGAAAGCCTTTAGGCAGCACATTGTCATTCCCCCAGTAGGGGGGCGGGAGAGGGAGCTCAGTCCCCTCCCCCCCGCATGCAGTGGGGATCCCAGCACAGCTGCAGCACCAGGTCAGGCTTCCCACTGGCATGATATAGAGGGGAAGGTGAAGAAACCCCAACCTTCCCTGCCAGACCAGAGTCCGCCGCTTCCCCAGCAGGGTGGAGACAGGTGTGGAGGAGAGAGCAGCAGCGCAAGGGGGGCAGTGAGCCCGAGCATGCCCCGGGGGGGCAGAGCCCAGGCATGCCCTGAGAGGGGGGACAGAGCCCCAGCCAAGTTCCACACGGCCCCTGCTGGGGTGCAGGCAGAAGTTTAAAAACTCCAAGGTCTTGGAGTGGCTACTTGGTGCCTCGGATCAGGTCACCCATCCCACTCCGGGCAGCAGCGGTTGCTGTAACAAGCTGTTGCCTGCACACGAGGAGGAGGAGGCTGCACAGCATGGGACAGGGGCTGTACTGAGGGGTGCAGAGGGGGCCGGGCCATGAGTGGGGGTGGGGCAGCTGCAGTGGGTAGTGGAACTGCCAGAGCCACGTGCCACCAGAAGCCCACCCACGCCGGCAAAGCTCCAATAATAGCTGCCTATGGGCTATCAGGGGCGGGGATGGGAGTGAGTAGAATTTTCTCACGGAATCCTTAGTTTCACTTTTTGGAACCCCGGAGTTCCGCAGAACACTATATGGTAAACATTGGGGAAACTGATCTCAGACTCAGATTTGTGCATGTTTCCTTTTGGATTATGACACTGACACTTTTTTGTTTTCCTCCTGCCTGAGAATTAGAGGATATGAAATCCCTTAGAGGCCATTTCTTTGTCTAATATCTTCTTTATCATTGACATCTTTCTCTTGTTCCCTTCGCTTTCGGAAGTGGATTTGCCACATTAGTAAATCTAGTTAAGCTAATTTCATTTCTTGTTTTACAATAGATTTTTGGGGTTGAAATATAATTAAATTATTTTCCCCATAGTGCTTTATCTTCAAACTGGCCTCATCAAGACTGAATACTACTTTTTATTTATTTACAATATGACTAAGGAGCTGCACCCCCTGTTCACTACACTCACCATCCCCACCACCACCCAGGCAGCTGAGGCTGCACCAGCCCTGGCTCTCCCAACCCCCAGCCACCAGAGAGAGCAGTGAGGAGGCTGCAGCAGCACTGGCTCTCCAGGATGCTGGACATTGGAGGGTCAAGCCAGGTGCCTCAGTGTGGCAGCTCAAGCTCTCCATGTTGCCCCTGGGGAGGGCTATGCTGGGAATGGGTTGGGCTTGGCTCTTGTGAACTCAAATGACATGATGACAATTATTCTGTCATCCCGCAGGAATATATATATGGAGAGAGAGAGATTACAAAGTTTGAGTCCAGAAGGGACCATCAGATCATCCATTCTGACCTGCTGCATATCACAGGCCACCCGTACAGCACCTGTACACTAAGCCCAACAATCAAAATTAGACAAAAGTATTACAGCTCCAATGGCTAGAATTCCATCTGCCAAAGGCAAATAACAGGAGAGTCCGAGATGCAACAGTGGTTAAGGTTCCCAGAGTAACAGGGAAATGATTGAGAAATGTTCAGATAATCCTGACAACTGACTCACACCCACACACTGAGAAGAAAGGTGAACCCTCCCCCCCCCCAAACTCAATGCCAGTAAAACCTGGGGAGGCAGAATTCTGGTGATCAGCATGTGAGCAAGAACTAACCGTTTAAGCATCAGGGAGAGAATGCTCGATGCCACCTCAGAACTCCGGCCCTCATCAGCCAGTTTCCCATTGGTAAATGTTCTTGTTAAACTTCCTATAATGAATAAGGACTTGGTAAATATGTTATACATTGATGTAAAATGTACTAAGGGGTTTCTAACTGAAGCATTACACAGAAAGTGTATTAACAATAACATTAATTAATGAGGCACAACTGCTAGAGAAGGAGCCATTGAAAGTGTTAGTGCTGTAATTTAATTCTAAACCGCTATTTATATGTAGCTGTAGTGTGTTGTTGAAATAAGCTTTATGTTTACAGCCCCTAGTGCGATTGGCCTGGATTGTCACGTGTATCTTCAGCAGGAAAAAAAAACCTATACAGTCTATAGGATTACATGACAACTGGTATGTGCTAATGTAATTAAAGACTGTTTCATAACACAGCCTATGGTAAGATGGCACATTCAACCTTCTCTTTGGCGTTTACGAATTTTGTGTGCTTAGCCATGCAAATGTAAGGCTCTCTTAATGTAAGTTTCTGCAGTTAACTCCCTAGAATATTTTTTAAAACATCAAAAAAGAGGGGTAAAAAAACAGAAAGGACCTTCATCCATCAGAGCTTCAGCTGTACCTATTCTATAACTATTTGGCTAGACATCACTGAACATAAACATCCTAGACTGATACCATCAATCTAGGTACATGTTTGTTGTTCAGCATACTTAAACTAGTAACATATGGGGCCAGGTAACACCCTATGCTAAATTCTCTTCGTGGCACAAAAGGTGCTCACATACGTTTTAAAATGTATTTCCTTCACCTGGCTCCTGCCCTTCCTGGCAGAAGGTTGAAGACTGTAAGTAAGAATGGTCATGTTCAGCACATGTTGGGAGGCTCCCACATACTAGCAATAGTGAGAATATTTCTGAGCTCACCAGATATCTGTTCTCTATGGAGTGATGGGCTAGGCAGAAGCAATGGAGCACTACGCAGGAAAGGTGCCAGTCTCTGGAGGCAATAGACTATAGGGAGGGCCAGTCCCCAGAGTGAGGGGCCAGCTGTCACAGTGAGAATAGCCTTGTTTCTATGCCGAAACTTGGTTGACAGTCACTTCCTCTTCTCTCCTATCTTCTGTTCCTGCCCTCAGGAGGCAGATTGAGTGGTCAATGTCTTCCTCTGTCTACCCATGTAGAGGCGCGATGTAATGCAAACTGTACTTTTTCAAAAAAGAGCATCTAGACTGTCTGAATGCTCTTTTTCGAAAAAGCGGCTTGCTTTTTTGAAAGTACTGATTGTAGTCTAGATGCATTTTTTTGAAAGAGGCTTTTTCGAAAGTATCATTAGAAAAAGCCTCTTTCAAAAAAGGCGTGTAGTCTAGACATGGCCTGTTTGTCTGGAAATCATAGAATCATAGAATAATAGGACTGGAAGGGACCTCAAGAGGTCATCAAGTCCAGCCCCCCACCCTCAAGGCAGGACCAAGCTCCGTCTACACCATCCCTGACAGATGTCTATCTAACCTGTTCTTAAATATCTCCAGAGAGGGAGATTCCACCACCTCCCTTGGCAATTTATTCCAATATTTGACCACCCTGACAGATAGGAATTTTTTTCTAATGTCCAATCTAAACCTCCCCTGCTGCACTTTAAGCCCATTACTCCTTGTCCTGTCCTCAGTAACCAAGAGGAACAAATTTTCTCCTTCCTCCTTGTGACACCCTTTTAGATATTTGAAAACCGCTATCATGTCCCCCCTTAATCTTCTTTTTTCCAAACTAAACAAGCCCAGTTCATGAAGCCTGGCTTCATAGGTCATGTTCTCTAAACCTTTAATCATTCTTGTCGCTCTTCTCTGTACCCTTTCCAATTTCTCCACATCTTTCTTGAAATGTGGCGCCCAGAACTGGACACAGTACTCCAGCTGAGGCCTAACTAGTGCAGAGTAGAGCGGCAGAATGACTTCACGAGTTTTGCTTACAACACACCTGTTGATACAACCTAGGATCATATTTGCTTTTTTTGCAACAGCATCACACTGTTGACTCATATTCAACTTGTGGTCCACTATGACCCCTAGATCCCTTTCTGCCATGCTCCTTCCTAGACAGTCGCTTCCCATCTTGTATGTATGGAACTGATTTGTCCTTCCTAAGTAGAGCACTTTGCATTTCTCTTTATTAAACCTCACCCTGTTTACCTCTGACCATTTCTCTAACTTGCTAAGGTCATTTTGAATTATGTCCCTATCCTCCAAAGAAGTTGCAACCCCACCCAGTTTGTATCATCTGCAAACTTAATAAGCGTACTCTCTATCCCAATGTCTACATCATTGATGAAGATATTGAACAGTACGGGTCCCAAAACAGACCCTTGCGGAACTCCACTTGTTATCCCTTTCCAGGAGGATTTAGCACCGTTAACAACAACTCTCTGACTACGGTTATCCAGCCAATTATGCACCCACCTTATCATGGCCCTATCTAAATTATATTTGCCTAGTTTATCAATAAGAATATCATGCGAGACCATATCAAATGTCTTACTAAAGTCTAGGTATATGACATTCACCGCTTCTCCCTTATCCACAAGGCTCGTTATCCTATCAAAGAAAGCTATCAGATTAGTTTAGCATGACTTGTTCTTCACAAACCCATGCTGGCTATTCCCTATCACTTTATTACCTTCCAAGTGTTTGCATATGATTTCCTTACAAATGAATTACAAGAGAGGGATCACACAATGATTACCTGTTGTGTTCCCTCCCTCTTGGGCATCTGGCATTGGCCACTGTCGGCAGACAGGATACTGGGCAAGGTGGACCTTTGGTCTGACCCAATACGGCCATTCTTATGTTCATGCTAGCACTGAAGTAATACAGTGATAAACAATAATGCCTATGATAGTTTCAATAGAGCTAGCCCAACTAATAATGTGGCAGCATGGGCTAACAAATGAAATACATTTCTACTGTGGAGCCCAGCTACAACTCCATGTATTAATACACGTTGAAGCACATGTTGTTTTCACTATTTTTCACATTTATTTTACTATTGTTTTCACTGTTAGGTGGGTTAAAGGTAGAATGGGTATTCCTACCCATTCTAGGTCATGACTTGACTTGCAGCATAGACAAACCCCAGGCTTAAATTTGGGGCTGATTTATATGTGCAAAACATTCCATGTGCATACATATTGGGGCTTTCCATTTGCAAACATATTCCTCTTGTGCCGCCTTTCCTTTTGTGTGATTATAATCAGTGTTTTCTAGCTACTGATTTAAGAATGTGTAGCTCTCTGGCTTCAGCTGTGGTTACTTTATCCTCCTCACATGCCTCACTGCAGAAGGTTTTCTCTTACTGTGCTGTTTTCATTACTTTTTTGCCGGTCTTCTTGAACCAGTTGAAAGAAGTTGTTGTATTTTCCTAGAGGTGGTGGAGGGTAAGAAATCTCTCAGCTTCTTTACTGGTCTACTGATTTGCATGAATTACACCCCAGTGACTTCAGTTCCTGTAGGAAAGTCCAATAACTTCTGCATTGTTTAAAACCTACAACATTGATACATTGATTTTTGAACGTTCCATGATTCCATAGCTTAGGTCACAAGTTAACACTTCCTACATGTTCATAGCTGTATGCTTTCCTTCCACTGCTCACCCTCTTCCGAAGAAAGAAATTACCACCCTCCCCTCCCTGAGCAGGTAAAAATGCAAGATTTGAGAGGGGAAAGTGTCACGCTTTTTTGTCATAAAAATAAATCAGAAGTGTCCAAGTTCTCCATACATGTGTTTTGGACCCAGATGGGGGTGGGAAGGGAAAGGGACAGAGCTAAATGACACTGTTCCTCATAGAGCAAGATTAACTAAATAATATTTTGTATTTATTTTGTATCTACAGTGAAAGCAGAAGTAGTCTGAGGGTTCATCTATAGAGCAGGGCATAACTCGAAATAAACTACACAAATTGAGTCCGCCAATTGCGTAGCTTATTTTGAAATAGGGAGTGTCTACACAGCACTTATTTTGAAATAGAGCACTCTTCCTCTGACTCCCTTACTCCTCATACAATGAGGGATACAAGAGTCGGAGTAAGAAGTCCCTCAGTGTGACAGTATTTCAACATTATTTTGAAATAACTGCCTGCTGTGTAGACACAGACAGAGGGTATGCCTACACTACTCCACTAGTTCGAACTAGTGGGGGTAATGTAGTCATCTGCAGTTGCAAATGAAGCCCGGGATTTGAATTTCCTGGGCTTCATTTGCATGAAGCCAGCCAGCGCCATTTTTAAATGCCGGCTAGTTCGAACCCTGTGCCGCGCGGCTACACACGGCACGGAGTAGCTAGTTCGGATTAGGCTTCACGAGGAGTATAGCTAGTTCGGATTAGAAGCCTAATCCGAACTAGCTACTCCGCACCGCGTGTAGCCGCGTGGCACGGAGTTCGAAAAGCAGCGGTGGGCTGCCGCGCCTCTGAGGCTTTGCCAGACCAAAGCCTCAGAGGCGCGAGACCCCTCCGCCTCCCCGGCTTTGCTCCAGGTGTCCCTGGTCTGCTGGAGACGGTCCCCAGCAGACCAGGGGCACCCGGAGCAGCTTTTCTCGCCCCAGAGGTCGAGGTGGCGGGACCGCTGCGCTCTGGGTGGTCCCACTGCCTGAGAGCTCCAGGGCGAGAAAGCCCCGTTCGTAAGTGCGGATTCAACATAAGTCGGATCCGCGTAACTCGGGGACTGCCTGTAATGCAAAGTCATCACTCTGATTTCCATTATTTTGGTAATTTATTTAAACTACAATGCAATGGATGGAAAGTTGGAGTGGGGAGCATGGGTGAAAATCCCCATGCTTGACCCTTCATGTCTATGTAGCTATGTTTGACCCTTCATGTCTAGACACTAGTCAGCAAATCTGTGCAGCCATATCCTCAGTGTTACATCACAGGCCACTGATGAGTAAATGAGGACCAGGGAGCTGGACTCACACATTATATTGGCTACTGACTATCTCCAGAAAGGTCAGTAGCAAAAAATTCATGGTGCATATTTTGATAGGATATTATCTCATTTAAAAAAATTAATCCAGTTCTAATCACTAAAGTACCAGAAGCATACATAGGGCTGTACTGTCCTTTACACTACTCTTGCAATGTAAAGAGCCTGAAAACTTTTACGTTTCTCTTATATTCCTGAGGCAAAATGTAGGACAATGTAGCACTTTAAAGACTAACAAGATGGTTTATTAGATGATGAGCTTTCGTGGGCCAGACCCTTTTGATCTGAGGAAGTGGGTCTGGCCCACGAAAGCTCATCATCTAATAAACCATCTTGTTAGTCTTTAAAGTGCTACATTGTCCTGCATTTTGCTTCAGCTACCCCAGACTAACACGGCTACATTTCTATCACTATTTATATTCCTGAGAAAATTCACAAACGTAATGGGAATAAAGCAGGAGGATGCTTCACTAAGAAGGTGGATGTTACATTCCTGAGGGGACACAGCCTTCCCTATGCCTCGCTCCTCAGAAATACCCCAAAGCCCTGCACCGCCATGCCACGTGTTGTAATAGCAGGAGGCACAGTCTCTCTCTCTCTGTCACACACACACACACACACCGAAACGCACCCTCTTCCCCAATGATTTACATCTCTAGCCAATAGGGAGGGGCACGTGACCATTCTTGCAGCTTCCCTTTGCTTGAATTCTGTGCACACAAAGTGAAGCAGAATTTCCCCAGAAATAAGCGGTTCTACAGTTCTGTAAAAGGGATTTCCACTCTCACAGCTAAATGCAAGTTGGAACAGATTAATTAGCATAAGTAGTTAGTGTGTGTTAAGGGATCATCCAAGGCAGAGTGGTCCATTATCAGGATAAAAAAAGGGGGGTTAATGTGTAACCGATTGTTGTAATAAGCCAGTATTCTGTTCAGTCCGTGATGTTTAGTGTCTACCAGAATAATGACTATAAGCCCTCAGGCTTGTCTTTTGAAAGTGTTGTGTAGGTTTCCTTTGAGTATGAGGATGGAAAGGTCAGCTAAAGAGTGATCACTCTGTGAAAAACATTCACCCATTGGTGACAGCGTGTTTTTGCGCTTTATCATTTTCTTGCCTGAAGCTAAACATACTTCTTGCATTTTTTCCCCAAACCTTCTCTTATCTGCACAAATTCCACAAATCTTACATGATAGTTCGGTCGAGGCTTCCTAAATGGCTATTGGAGACTGAGCTTGATTAAAAACATCTTTTTCCCCAGATGGCTTCACTGTTATAACAAAATGTAATTTGTTGTGCCTTTACCAAGATTGCTTGAAGAAGCCAAAGTGTGTTAGTATGGAAAAAGTTTCTCCTTGCATATATGAGCTGCTATGTTAATTGGTATAGATAAAATAGCTGGAAAATGCATTGCTAAATTTCAGCTGGTTGAAATATTAGCATGCTGTGCTGCAATGTGAATGAGCCTGATTCAGGTCTTCTCTCTGTCTGATTCCAAACCAAGTTTTTTTCATCCCAGGTGATTCTGAATCAGAGGCTAGACTTAAAAGTAGATCTCCTGCATCCAAGTCCAATGCCTTCATCCCTGGGCTATGGAGTATGAGCTGTGCTCATCCACCTCCTTCTGGTGATTGAAAACAAATTTTGCAATCTCAAAAGAAGATGCAGAATGGAATTGTCATCTTTAATCAGCTCTATTACTAACACAGACTAGAATAGTTGTCATGAAAATGATGTTCTGTGTGCCACTTTGTATGGCTCCTTTTTATGAATAATATTTTCATTGAGTTTTGCACTTTTACACAAATATGCCAACCTTTAGACGGCATTCCCAAAACTGGAAGTAATAACAAAGGAAATCCAAACCCATGTCTATCAGAGTGAATTATGCTACTTTGGAAAAAACACCATATTAGTTTTGAAACTTGTATCTGTGTCAACAGTGACTCATAAAATCTATAGGTCCCATGAAAATGTTGCTGGGGACAGAGATCTATTTTTGTCTACACCCACATCTTCCCACATATACTAGACATATTCTGAGTAGTCCCACTAAACTCAGTGTATAAGTCTCTGCAGGCTTAAGACTTAAGAGAATAATTTCTTTACATATTTCCTCTTTCAACAAACAGTGAGCATATAAGAACATAAGAACGGCCGTACTGGATCAGACCAAAGGTCCATCTAGCCCAGTATCCTGTCTACTGACAGTGCCCAGCACCAGGTGCCCCAGAGAGGGTGGACCGAAGATAATGATCAAGTGATTTGTCTCCTGCCCTCCCTCTCCAGTCTCTGCCAAACAGAGGCCAAGGACACCATTTTATCCCCTGGTTAATAGCCTTTTCTGGACCTAACCTCCATGAAATTATCTAGCTTCTCTTTAAACTCTATTATAGTCCTAGCCTTCACAGCCTCCTCTGGCAAGGAGTTCCAGAGGTTGACTACACGCTGTGTGAAGAAGAATTTCCTTTTATTAGTTTTAAACCTGCTCCCCATTAATTTCATTTGGTGTCCTCTAGTTCTTCTATTTAGGGAACTAATAAATAATTTTTCTTTATCGGCCCTCTCCACACCACTCATGATTGTATATACCTCTATCATATCCCCCCTCAGTCTCCTCTTTTCTAAACTGAAAAGTCCCAGTCACTTTAACCTCTCCTCATATGGGACCCATTCCAAACCCCTAATCATTTTAGTTGCCCTTTTCTGAACCCTTTCCAAGGCCCAAATATCTTTTTTGAGGTGAGGAGACCACATCTGTACACAGTATTCAAGATGTGGGCGTACCATAGTTTTATACAGGGGCAGTAAGATATTCTGGGTCTTATCCCTTTCCTAATAATTCCTAGCATCCTATTTGCCTTTTTGACCGCCGCTGCATACTATGTGGAAGTTTTCAGAGAACTGTCCAGGATAACTCCAAGATCTCTTTCCTGATTTGTTGTAGCCAAATTAGCCCCCATCATACTGTACGTATAGTTGGGGTTATTTTTCCCAATGTGCATTACTTTACACTTATCCACATTAAATTTCATTTGCCATTTTGTTGCCCAATCACTCAGTTTGGTGAGATCTTCTTGGAGTCCCTCTTGGTATCATCTGCAAACTTTACTACCTCACTGCTTACCCCTTTCTCCAGATCATTTATGAATAAGTTGAAAAGGATCGGTCCCAGGACTGACCCTTGGGGTACACCACTAGTTACCCCTCTCCAATCTGAAAATTTACCATTTATTCCTACCCTTTGTTTCCTGTCTTTTAACCGTTCTCAATCCAAGAAAGGACCTTCCCTCTTATCCCATGGCCATGTAATTTACACAAGAGCCTATATTGTACATTGTAAGAACATATATTGTGTATATTGTTAAAATGAAAATGAAACATTATCCCTTCCATGTCAAAAACAGAACAAATCATTCACTGTGTGTTGTTGGCTACAAAGTTGTGGTGTTGCCCTAAAGTACAACTTTCCCTTCTCGTGTTGGCCCTCTAAACCCTGCCCCTGCTCTGCAGTATGGAATGGACCCATGATGTAGGGGAGCCTGTAGACTATGAACAATGAAATCACTAAGAGGAGCCAATAATAGTAAACACCATAATAAAGTTGGTAAGGGGGCAATATTGGCCTCATTTTGAAGATAATGGAGGATAGAGAAATAATGCAGAGGAACTTAGATTAAAAATGGGAACTGAAAATAGCTTTGATTACTGCTAATATGTATATTGAGGCAAACTTGCATTCTTTTCTGTGGGACAGACCTGTATGTCACCTTTACCAAGGCTGTTTGTCTTCAACATGTTCCAATGTCATATAAAAAGAATTCATAACTTCACATATTACATTAACTCATTCATTCTACAATTATATAAATAACCAGCATGGTATTAGCATTCAAATAGTACCTCGTGAGGCATATTTTATACAAATATCTGCAGTAATATGAAGTGTCACTACAGGGATGCCTAGGTTCATCTATATGTCTTTAAGGCTACGTCTAGACTGCATCCTTCTGTTTACGGAAGGATGCAAATAAAGCACATCAAAATTGCTAATGAAGCAGGGATTTAAATATCCCACGCTTCATTAGAATAAACATGGCCACCACTTTTTCCTAAACGGAATTTTTTCGAAAAAACCAGCTGTCTAGACACGGGTCTGTCGAAAATAAACCTAGTTTTTTGAGGAATACAGGATCTGTCAAAAAAGGGTTTATTTTCGACAAATCTGCATCTAGACTGCCGTTTTTTCAAAAAAACTCTGTTTTGAAAAAATGGCGGCCATGTTTATGCTAATGAAGCCCGGGATATTTAAATACCTGCTTCATTAGCAATTTTGATGTGCTTGATTTGCATCCCTCTGTCGACAGAAGGATGCAGTCTAGATGTAGCCTAACATACAGTTATTTAAAAAGGAGATGATGCATACTGCCCCTCCCCCAGTTAATAATTATTTACACTGGACCTGATAGTAAATAAAAGTGTTTTTATTAAGTATAAACAGTAGGATTTAAGTGGTTGCAAATGAAAAGACATATGAAAGTAAGTTATTAAGTTAAAATGAAAAGAAAATGCATAGCTAGAGTTAATTCACCAAAAAAAACTTATTGCAAGCATATTCTTACCTTAAAGAGCTGTTCTTCTTCTAGGCATAAATTTCAGGCCAGAGATGATCATTTATTCTGACCTAAGTCTGTCCTCTTTGCAGTGTCATGGTAGCAGAGGACAAATTGCCAATAACTTCCCCTTTCGTCTTCCAAGGGCGGGAATCTTTTGTTCTATACTTCCCCTTCCATGGAAGACTACCAGGATAAAAAAAAAATGGAATCTCAGTACCAGGTGCATGACCACATGTCTTACTCATCCAATCACCTTTGGACTTATAGTACAAGAAAGTCTGTTTACAAGTCATTAAGTTGATCACCCATTCATGAAGACTTCTGTGGGAAGGAAGAAGGGGGGAGGTGCACCAGTAATGGTTCTCATTAGCACATTGAAATTATAAACAGTCTCATTCTTTATATTTTAACTGTTCATACAAGAATGATACATGCACCAAAATAGGATATACCGATCCAGCAGATGGTAACATTAAAATTGATAGATTATAAGAGGTACTTTGTTCAAAGCAGCCCAAGTTGTGTGTGTGTGTGTGTGTGTGTGTGTGTGTGTGTGTGTGTGTAGTCATAAGCCAATTTTCATAAAGCATGGGGGGGGCATCACATTACCACTTATGGTGGTGTTTCTTATGTCACTCAGATGGGGTATGTCTACACTACCCCGCTAGTTCGAACACGCGGCACGGGCTAGATAGTTCGAACTACGTAGCCATTCCACGAGGAGTACAGATAGTTCGGAATGGCTACGTAGTTCGAACTATCTAGCCCGTGCTGCGTGTAGCCGCGCGGCACGGGGTTCGCACTAGCCGGCTTTTAAAAATGGCGGCGCCAGCTTTATGCTAATGAAGCCCGGGAAATTCAAATCCCGGGCTTCATTAGCAAGTTCGGCATGCATACATTACCCCGCTAGTTCGAACTAGCGGGATAGTGTAGACATACCCATGAGTGTTTATTTCACACTCCTGAGTAATGTAAGTTGTACTGACATATATGGTAGCGTAGACATGGCCTAAGAAATAGTCATTGACTTTCCCTCTTGGCCCACTGTTAGTTACTTTCAGTTTTATCTTTCATCTTCTATTGGTTTGTAGGAGAGACATCATATTTTCCTATGTTTGTACAGACCCCAGTATCTGGCCCTGATTGGGGCATCTATATTTTGCTCTAATATAACTAAAAATAAGGATATGCATCTGACGAAGTGCGTCTTTGCTCACGAAAACTCATGCTCCATTAAATCTGTTAGTCTATAAAGGTGCCACAGGACTCCTTGTTACTTTTGCAGATTCAGACTAACACGGCTACCCCTCTGATACTTAAAAATAAAGAGGTGACCATTAAAACTTGGGCCACTTTAATGGCCACTTTGTGAAAAAAATGAAACAAAGTTAAAAATCAGGAAAGACAAATAAAAGTTAAGGTGATGGAAGCTTAAATTATTGGGACTTTTACATGAGGTAATACATTAGTTTTTTTTCTGTTTTTTTTTTCTTTGAATTACAACATTTTTCATTTATAACTTAAAATCAATTCACTATAGTTTCTCCCAAATAACAAAATTGCTTTCTATACAGCAGTACAAATAGAAATAATTCAAAATCTATGTAATTGTAGTTTTCTTCAGATATGGTCTTGATAATGTGGAATAATCAGGCACTGTAGTTGGTAAAATATGATTTTTGTTCAAGGATCAATAAGTAGTTCTTTGCCAAATAATACATTTAATTAATTACACAAGTAAGAGATTAATCATTATGTGTCATAATGGATTATCATTATTTAGGTATTTTTACTGTATATGATTTTTGCATTAGTATGTTAGAGGATATATTTTAAAACTACTGCAATGGTTTGGCTTATTTGTACACTAAGAACTGCTACCTCTAAGCAAAATGATATATCATTCCCATTAGATATACTTTGAAATATGATTATTAAGGTAACCTTTGGCCCGTGTTGCAGACCTTACAAATTAATACATTGCAATTAAGAAGTCTACCTAGCATTGTACATATTTAAGTTCTTTATAGATGCATGATAACAATGAAACGAAATGGCTTCCTATGAAGCAAAGTCTATTTTGAAAAGGTGCATTTAACTTAGGCACACTGTATATTGTGTTTTGATATGTGTGCGAAGAATAATGAAATAGTAAACAAAGTTTATTCTAAATCAAAGAAAGAAACATGCCTATAGCTTATTACGAAATAGCAGGTCTACACTTGAAATGCCCATTGACATAGCATTGGGCTATTTCAGAATAGAGTGCCCACAATCACTGGAGCCTGAAGAACTTGAGGCAGGGGTTCAGAACAGCAATCATTTCCTGTAGCTGCTGCCTGAGGCTCATGCTTAAAGGGCCATCCCTGTACAGCTGTTTCTCAGGCTCTTCATCTTTGCCTACTTCCTCAAGGGACAGCAAACTCTTCTCACTGCCTGCTCTGGATGCCCTTGTGGACACCACAGCATTCCAGCCATGGAGCCAAACCTGCTGCAGAGCAGTCACCAGCTCTTCGACCTCATTCTGCACATTTTGGTGCAGTTACTGTGGGCTGCCCTCATTGCTCTTCAGGAACAGGAGCTGCAGCTACCTATGTGGCAGCTCCTCTCCTCTCTCCACATGCTGGTCATGCAGCAAAGCCCCTTCTGCCCTCCTGATGGGACAGCAGTGCTGACTGGTGGGACCAGATAATCATGGAGCAATGGGATGAGCATCAGTGGCTCCAGAACTTCCGCATGCGGAAGGACATCTTCTGGGAGCTGTGTAAGGGGCTCGCCCCTGCTCTCAGGTGACAGGAAACCCATATGTGACCCGCCATCCCCCACCATAATCAGGTTGCCATCGCCCTCTGGAAGCTCGCCATGCTGGACAGATACCTTTCCATCAGGAACCAGTTTGGCATGGGGAGATCAACCATTGGGGACATGCTCATGCAGGTATGGCACTTTCATGCTATTGTCCCAGGAGGGTGGTGAACTGCTGGAATGGGGATCCCTAGGGAAGGGAGGTTGGTAGAAACTCCCTCCCTGGAAGGTTTATGAATCCTGACTTCACAAAGCCCTGCTGGGAGATGGGTTAAGTTGGGGTTGGCCCTGATGTATGGGAAGGGAAGCTCCTGAGGGCACTGGCAATCCTGTGTATCCTTCTACAGGTAGTGAGGGCCATCAACACCAGCCTGCTGCGCTGGTTCATCATCCTAGGCGACGTGCACTCCATTGTCGCAGGATTTGCCACTATGGGCTTCCCCACCTCCTGCGGGAGGGCCATTGACAGCACCCACATCCCCATCCAGGCCCCCAACCATCTTGCATCAGATTATATCAACCAGAAGGGGTACTCTTCCATGGTATGGCAGGCCCTCGTGGACCACCAAGACTGCTTCACCAACATCAACGTTGGGTGGTTGGGTAAGGTGCATGATGCCTGCATCTTCCAGTGCACATGTGGCCCTTCTGGCCATGGATGTCGGCATTCCTTTGCCCAGAATGGAGATCCTGGAGGTTTACCTCCTCTCTCCAGACTTCAGTGAGATCCAGGATTTCCTTATCAAACCAAGATGGGGCCCTCCTCTTCCGCCCCGGGGCAGGGGCATTGGAGCTGACTGCCAGCTTGCTTGCAACCATGGGGTGGAGGCTTTTCCTAATATCCAATCTAGACCTCCCCCACTGTAACTTGAGACCATTGCTCCTCATTCAGTCATCATTATAACTGAGAATAGTCTCTCTCCATCCTCTTTGAAACCCATTTTCGGGTAGTTGACGGCTTCTATGAAAACCCCCCTCAGTCTTCCGTAGACTAAATAAGGCCAAAACCCTCAGTTTCTCCTCATAAGTCATGTGCTCCAGACTCCTCATATTTTTGTTGCCCTCTGCTCAACTTTCTCCAGTGTGTCCACATTTTTTCTGTAATGGGCGGGGAGGGGGGACAGAATTGGACACAATATTCCAGATGTAGTGTCATTAGTTCCTAACAAGGGGGAATAATCACTTCCCTAGATCTGCTGGTAATGCTCCTACTAATGCTTCTTGGCTTCAAGGGCACACTGTTGACTCTGCATTCGTCCTTGTTGAACCTCCAATTTGTCCAGGTCACTCTGGACCCTATCCCTCTATCTATTTCTCCCCATAGCTTAATGTCATCTGTGAACTTGCTGAGGCTGCAATCCATCCCACTATTCAGGTCATTAATAAATAATGTGTACAACTGCCATTTTGTTTTGTATTTGTTCTGTACATCATATCTCGGGGTTCTGGTGTGCATAGGCACAACTATAATAAGAGCAGCAAAAAATGCAGTTTGTTTCAAAATTGCTAGCATACATCTTAAAGATCTCAAATTTGAAATTGTTCTTCAAATCATCTATGAGTCTACCTGTCAATCTGTAGATAATTTTTGAAGTACCAAAAGCACTTGATAGCTGACATTTGAGCTGTTTTTGGTGAGTTTTTCAATGGAGCATATTTCTCATGATATTGTTTCTGTCCCCTTATTGAATAATCATTATTAGTGGAATTAAGTTTTCAGAGCACATTTACAGTTTAAAAAATTTCCTAAAATTCAGTGCTTCTACAATCCTTCCACTAAACTCACTAGAATACTCATGGAAAGTGAATGCACAAGTGATTTGAATACAGGAAAGGCAAATTCAATTTTTAACTGAGAAAACTGTCACCAATTTTTTGATGTATTTACTCATCTCCTATTCTGAGGTTTGGATAAACCCATGCACCTTTTGTATGCTTATTTGAAAGTAATTTTATCTTTTTGGGCTTGCAATCTCATATAATCAAGGTTTTAGTTTGGATGTTTTTGTTTATGTGATTTTTCTGGTGCTTCGTGTTTTGACTGATCAAGAAGTAGTAATATTGTGTGTATGGCACTATTCTAATGCTGAAGCCATGATATGCAGGACTTTGGGATACAAAGTAAATCATATTGATTGAACCTCTAATAAGATTTTATTTTAATTCTGAATGAGTTGTTTTATTTAAAAAAAATTTCCGTCCTTATTTTTCATGGATACTACATTTCTCTACTTTTTTCATTTAAGGGGAAAAGGCCCATTGAAAAATACATCTCATGTGATTTATGCAGCAAAAATGATTTCAGAGTCTGGATCCAGGATGGATGTGCTAGTACGACAGATTGCCAACCAGGTATGTCATGTTAGGTTTAGTGTCATGGTATGTTGTTTAAATCTGCCCTAAATTCAATCCATCCAAAGTATCTTCAGCAAACTAAAAGATTGCTTTACAAAAGTATTCATGACATGCTGGCTCTCCTTTTGTAGTCTCTCTCCCTCACTCTCTGGCATGGACCACATCTTCCATGGATTTTTGGTTCCACATGTTATAGATCCTGCCTTAATCCATTCCTGAATGTGTATGTTGGTTCTGTAAACCTAAGTGAAACCTGTTATTAAATTAAACAGAACGAAATGCTTTGGCTGCATAATAAAGCATATAAGGTTATGTCTACAAGATGAAGTTTTGTTGACAATACTTAAGTCAACATCCAAAAGCTGACCAAACAAATATTGCCAGAGGGGTTCACACTTGCTCCCTCTGTCCACAGATCATGTCCACACCGGGGGCACCATTGACAAAAGTGTATGCAATGCACAGTGGGTATGTAGCTCACAGTGCAGTGTTGTGGGAACGCAGAGTAGATCCCTTCATGTCTTGGCTTCCCTCTCAGTTCTCCCACAGCCTCCTCAGCTGTTGGGAGTGGCATCTTGAGCAGCTGTGTCAAAGTAGCCAAGCAGTCTGTCTCCTTCCCCCTGCAGCAGCAGTCTAGCTACCCGTTCCTACGGCAGGGCAGAACAGGAGCACTCTGGAGATTTGCTCTTTGTTCCCCAAACAGAGCAGCACATTCCGCAGTCAGATATGCCCTGAAACTTTGAAAGGGGAGGGTGTGACACTGAGAGTAATTGTAGACCAGAAAGATCCAATTCTATAGTTTTTCACCCATCTTTCTATAGATCCTGTCTTGTCCCATTGTCCCAGGACACTGTGTGACCAGGAGTCATCAGTTTGTGGCAGATGTGACATGGATCTTCTATTCTTCATGGGGCTTTGTCTCTCTTTCTTGGGTGGGTTCTTTCGCAGGGCTCACCTGCATTGTTCTTTCGCCATCAAGGTGGTGCTGGCAGCTGGTAACCCAGAGAGGCTGGCTTTGGGGACTGATCCCATTGTGCGCACGCACACACACACACACACACACACACATGCTTATCCACATCTTTAAATAAGATTACACAGAGAGAGAGAGAGCTAACAAGAGTTAAGGCGCAGAGGGGTATCTGTGTTAGTCTATATCTTTAAAAAACTTAAAAAAAACAAGTGATCCTTTAGCACCATGGCCCTGGTCTACACCAGGTGGAGAAAGGGCACACCCTTTTTTCAAAATTACAAGCAGAAAGAGTGTCCGCGCTACCAAGCCTGCTAGTTTTAAATAACATGCTGATTTGTTATTTTGAAACAATAACTCCTACTTGTCACTTATTTTGAAATTGTTATTTTGAACTAGCTTGAGTGTGGATGCTCACCTGCTGCTATTTCAAAATAATTGGCTTCCAAAGGCTTCTCACAGCTGCACTTATGGCCGCTCTGGCCACACACCTGACAACTCCTATACTCTCCTTCTCCTGAAGAGTTTAAAGCTACAGGCAGAAGGGAAAGGGCTTGTGGCATCAGGAGAGCCCTGCTAGCCACGTGCCACACAGCAACCTGCATTGGAGCCATGAGTGAACCCAGAGCTCCCTCTGTGCCACCCTCGGCTACTTGCATGCCTGCAGCACCCTCTGATGCCCCTGGTCAGGGGCAAAAGAGGGCACTGGCCTGTACTGGTGCAGAGATCCTAGATCTCACAGAGGACTGGTGAGAGGAGACCAACAAGAGATGGAATGCCAACATCTGTGGCTGGTGGAGAAAGGGCACACCAGGACCTTGGATCAGGTCCAGATGAAAATTAAAGAAGTCCGGCAGGCGTACACAAAGTCCAGGGAGTGAAATTCCTGCTCTGAGGTGACACCACACACCTGCTGCTTCTATGAGCAGCTGGATCTATGTCAGTGCTGTGGCATTCTCAAGGGCACATGGCGTGAGTTTGGTGTCCCATGACGGGGGAGGAAATGGAGAAGTGGCAGGTGAGATGCGGCCATAGAGAGGAGCCCTTTTAAGCATGTGTCTCAGCTCACCTCAGCAAGCAGCTATTGTAAGTGTCCGCTCTCCTGGTGCCCTCCCTGGAGCACTTCTGGAGGCTTTAAATGTGATGCAGGCTCCAATTAGTGTGGACATGCTATTTTGAAATAATTCTGCACTATTTTGATGCTTCCTTGTAATGTGGACATGCTATTTTGAAACAGCTATTTCGGGAGTTATTATTTTGAAATAAAGTTATTTCAAAATAATTTCCTAGTGTAAACATGTCCTTAGAGACTAACAAAATATATAGTATCATGAGCTTTCATGGGCACAATCCACTTCTTCAGATGATGAGTGGTGTGCCTTTTGCTCCACTCATCATCTGAAGAAGTGGGCAGTGCCTACGAAAGCTCATGATACTATCTATATTTATGTTAGTCTCTAAAGTGCTATAGGACCACTTGTTTTTAAGAGTTAAGGCAATACAGAATTTGAAATGGGGTTTCACTTACAGTATATGTAAAAAGGTAATTCATAACAGGTAAATAATCATAGAATCACAGAACACTAGAACTGGAAGTGATGTTGAGAGGTTATCAAGTCCAGTCTCCTGCCCTCACAGCAGGACCAAACACCAAACACTATCTACATCATCTCTGATAGATAATTAACTTGTTAGGTAACTAACAAGTTAATCTAAATCCCTTTCATAAAAATTGGGCCGCAATTCATGAGGTTACATAATGTCACATTGTTAGATATCATTAATTAAAAGGGCGATTTCATTCTTCAGCTCTACAAAGGTGAATGCCTGCAGGGCAGCAGAGATCAAAACACTGAGCAGAGCAATCAGAGCAGGCATTGTGGAAGCCAGTTGTGTTGACAAAACAAACAGCAATATCTAATATAATCTGGCTGCATCTAGACTGGCATGATTTTGTGGAAATACTTTTAACGGAAAAGTTTTTCCGTTAAAAGTATTTCCGCAAAAGAGCGTCTAGATTGGCATGGATGCTTTTGCGCAAAAAGTGCTTTTATGCAAAAGCATCCGTGCCCAGAATAGACGCGCTTTTGTGCAGAGTGCCCCAAGGTTCGGTTCTAGGACCTCTTCATCCAGGTCAATAATAAAGATATTAAACCGACCACCTTCCTGACACCGAGCAGTTGATCGCTTCTGCTGGGCTTGGCCTTCTAGCCAGCTTTCTAGCCATCTTACCATCCATTTATCCAATCCACATTTCCTTAACTTGCTGGCAAGAATATTGTGGGAGACCGTATCAAAAGCTTTGCTAAAGCCAAGGTATATCTCATCCACTGACTTTACCATGTCCACAGAGCCAGTTACCTCATCATAGAAGCTAATCAGATTGGTCAGGCACGACTTGCCCTTTGTGAATCCATGCTGACTATTCCTGATCACTTTCCTCTCTTCCAAGTGCTTCAAAATGGATTCTTTAAAGATCCCTTCCATGATTTTTCCAGGAACCGAGGTAAGACTGACCAGCCTATAGTTCCCTGGATCATCCTTCTTCCCTTTTTTGAAGATGGGCACTACATTTGCCTTTTTCCAATAATCCGGGATCTCTCCTGATCTCCACGACTTTTCAAAGATAATGGCCAAAGGCTTCTCAATGATATTTGCCAACTCCCTCAGTACCCTCTGATACATTAAGTCCAGACCCATGGATTTGTGGATGTTTAGCTTTTCTAAATAGTTCCTAACCTGTTCTTTACCCACTAAGGGCTGTCCATCTTCATCCCATCTTGTGTCACTTAGCGCATTAGTCCGGGAGCCGACCTTGTCCTTGAATACAGAGGAAAAGAAAACATTGAGTACTTCAGCTTTCCCCACATCAGCTGTCACTAGGTTACCTCCTTCATCCAATAGGGACCCCACACTCTCTCTGATCACCTTCTTCTTGTTAACATGCCTTTAGAAACCTTTCTTGTTATCTTTCACATCTTTTGCCAGTCACAATTCTAATTGCGCTTTCGCCTTCCTGATAACCCCCCGGCACTCCCGAGCTATGCATTTATACCCCTCCCTGGTCATTTGTCCAAGTTTCCACTTTTTGTAAGCTTCCTTTTTTGTGATTAAGTTCACCAAGGATTTCCCCTGTAAGCCAATCCGGTCTCCTACCATGTTTGCCTCTCTTGCTACGCATCGGGATGGTTTCCCTCTGCGCCTTCAATAAGGCTTCTTTAAAATACTTCCAGCTCTTCTGGACTCCTTTCCCCTTCATGTTAGCATCCCAGGGGATTCTGCCCATCAGGTCTCTGAGGGAATCAAAATCTATTTTTCTAAAGTCCAAGGTGTGTATTTTACTACTCTCTTTTCTTCCTTTGGTCAGGATCCTGAAGTCTACCATCTCATGGTCACTGCTTCCCATGTTGTCAACCACCCCTACTTCCCCCGTTAGTTCCTCCCTGTTTGTGAGCAGAAGGTCAAACTGCGCACAGCCCGTGGTCGGATCCTTCAGCACTTGTACCAAGAAGTTATTCCCAACATTCTCCAAAAACTTCCTGGATTGCCTGTTTACTGCTGTATTGGTCTCCCAACAGATGTCAGGGTGATTAAAGTCCCCCACAAAAGCCTCGGCCTGCAATCTGGAAGCTTCTCTCAGTTGTCTGAAGAAAGCCTCATCTACCTCATCCACCTGATTCGGTGGCCTGTAGTAGACACCAACCACAACATCACTGCTGTTGTTTGCACCTCTAAACTTAACCCATAGACTCTCAACAGGTTTTTCTCCCTCTATATACTGGAGTTCTGAGCAATCATAGTGCTCTCTTACATATAGTGCAACCCTTTTCTCCCCTGCCTGTTCTTCCTGAACAGTCTATACCCTTCCATGACAGCACTCCAGTCATGCGAGTCATCCCACCAAGTCTCTGTTATCCCAATTAAATCATATTTCTTGGACTGGGCCAGGGCCTCTAATTCTTCCTGTTTGTTGCCCAGGCTTCTCGCGTTATTGTACAAACACCTCAGCTAACCAGTTGATCACCCTATCTTCTCCATTCGAATCAGGGGTCCTCCTTTCTTGCTTGTTCCTCTTTGCATTTCTTCCCAGTATCCAATTTTCCCACTTCCCTCAGGGTTTTGGTCACCATCCACCAACGGACCTAGTTTAAAGCCCTCCTCATTAGGTTTGCAAGCCTGCCTGCGAAGATGCTCCTTCCTCTCTTTGTTAGATGGATCCCATCTCTTCCTAAGAATCCTTGTGCCTGGAACAGAGTCCCATGGTCGAAGAAACCAAAGCCCTCTTTCCAACACCACCTGTGCAACCACACATTTACTTCCTCGATTCGATGATCCCTTCCCAGTCCTTTCCCTTCAACAGGGAGTATGGACGAGAACATGACTTGGGCCTCCAATCCTCTAATTTTTTCTTCCAAAATGGCGACCAGCTTGTACTTAGTGCAGATGAAATCCCTTCTTTCTTCCGGGAGGAAGACAATCATGGCACATGCTGTGCAGGTAACAGCAGCAGACCTATCACCATCCATACCTGCTGTCCTGGAAAAAGAAAGGCAAGAGAACCTTGCCCCCTTCCCTCTGCCCTTTCCAACTCCCTCTCTAAACTCCCTGTTAGCACTCACCTGTTCGCAAGCTCCTTGGTTGCTTGCTCACTGCTTTATAAGGTCCTGGACTGCCTGAAAGTCACTCCCCCTACTAAGGCCCAGCCAATCAGCAGAGGCTTCTACAATTCAAACTTTCATTATAAGCCAACAGTTTCTACCTGCTAGTCACAGCACACACTCCATGAAGGGGAGGAGAAGGGGAAAAGGGAAGTGGGAAAAAGAGAAAGAAAAAAAACCTCACTCACCAACACAAGCTCAGAATACAACAAGAAAGCCCCAAACACAACACACACTGTAGACAGCCACTTCCCTCAAGAGTCCTGTATTTGTTTCTCCTTTACCTGGAGAACTCGCTCTCTAAACGTCCTGTTAGCATTCACCTGTTCGCAAGCTCCTTGGTCACTTGCTCACTGCTTTATGGATGTACATTCAGGTTGGCCTAGCGAAGGGGGTGCGGTGGGGGGGCAAAAGCACACCTGGATGCCATCTTGCCCACAAAGAACCCACTGCTGCTGTGGCCATGTTCCCTCTGTTCCACCCTCACCTCGTGCTGTATGCATGTGCCATCCATTCACACCAGCCGGAGAGTACAGCAGGACCACTGGAGTTCGCCATCTAGGTACCCACAGGCTGGATCTTGCCAGCCTGCCTGGATCCACTGGCCAGACTCCCTGTGCTTCTGACAAGGCCTAGCCTCCATTCCACACTTAAGCCATGGGCCACAGACATAGTCACTCCCACTGAGCAGTCAGATGCTGCTGTAAACAGGGAATGTTACAATAAATAAACCCTGTTACAGATACTGGAAGGAGGGTTTGGTGGTCCCTGCTCTGCACGGGAGGGCACTGAGAACAGCCCTACTTGGGGTATTGAGGAGTGCTGGGAGCTGTCCTGCACTGGGGTATGGGAAACACTGGGGGAGGGGGGATGGAGCTGCCCTTCATGAAGTGTTTGTGGGGCATGGGGAGTGGTGCTGGGAGCTGTCCTGGCTGGTGGGGAAGGAAGCTGTGGGGAGCTGCCCTAGCTGGAGTGGGACAAGAAGCCTAATGGGCATGCTTTGCAGCAGCTCTGGCCCCATGTTTTGAATGCTGTGGCACCCGCAAGGGCAACCAAAGCAAACTGCATATCTTTTGAATCCTGCGAGGGAGGAGACAGTAGAGGAGTGGCATGTTAGACTCAGCTATAGAGAGGAGTCCCTGAAAGCACATGTCACAGTTAGTCTGACCAAGCAGCTACCAGAAATATCCACCCACCTGGTACCCTTCCCAGAGTGCTTCCTCAGGCTCTAAGTCCGATGGAAGCTCCCATCAATGTGGGTGCACTATTTTGGAATAATTCCAACTAATTTTGATGCCTCCCTGTAGTGGGGACACGCTATTTCAGTTTCGTTAAATTGAGAGTTATGATGTAGATTTTAGTAATTTCAAAATAATTTCCTATGCCCATAGTTATAACAAGATTGCTCTAAATCACTGGTCTAATTTGTGACTTGAAAGACATGTGACAACATACATTAGTTAATACATTTCTTTATATTGACTGTGCTATTGATTAAAGTCATCATTGACAATGCCAACAATACTATATAAAATTCAGATGTAAATAATTGTTGTACTCTGGAAATCAAAGAAATAAGATAAAATATTATATTAAAAGCTAAGCTATCCAGTTACAAATGCTTCCCATATAAAATAGTTGTCCTAAAAGAAAGATTAACAGATCTTTAAAGTGATTATCTGAAAAGTAAGTGCCAATCAGAAGTGCTAAATGCCAACTGTTGCATTAATTGAATATTTAAAAACTTTATATATGTACTGAGAACATACTGAAAATTACTATCGTGCTACATGATATTAATCATCACTACGCTCAGTTCAAGTGCTAAGAAAATGACATTTATTTCTTTGGTAAAGTGATGAAATCAAAAGCCAATAAACTTATGGTCAAAGTTGCCTGCAGTGTAACATGTATTGATCTTTTGTGCTACAGTTCTGCCAGTGGCTAATGGCAATACTTTTTCACCTTTATTTTCAAAGTAGGTTTCCCTGAATTCACAGCCATTGCATTGCTTATCAAAGCATTTGAGGATATTACAATCGATATTATTTCTTTAAACTTCCTCCAAAGCCTCCCAATTTTCCGATTGAATTTAGGATCCCAGTGATGGCAGAATCACCCCTTTCCTCCCTCCCTTTTTTGCAGTGCTGTGTAACCATGTTGGTCTCAGGATATTAGCGAGATAAGTGGGAGGTGAGGTAATATCTTGTACTGAACTTCTGTTGGTGAGAGACACATTCTTTGAAGCTACATAGCACTCTTTCTCTTGTCTCTTTAATCACACCCTTTGTAATTTGACACTATATCTGACTGAAATTTATTTTTCAATGTGAGAAATTAAATTGGTAAATCTCAGTCAGTCTCTGGGATGATAAATGCTAGGAACACAATAATTCTCATACTAGAACAGACCATTGATCTGGTATGCAAGTGTGACTGGTATCCAATGCTTCAAAGGAATGTGTAGGAAATCCCCAATGGACTAACCTGCCCAAAAGGAAAGATTCTTTCTATCTGTTAATAATTGGCTAATAAATCCCTGAGCACTAGAGCTTATATTCCTTGTATTATTTTATCATGAGTAGCGTAACATAGATTACCTATACAGTAATTCCTCATTTAACATGTGCCCACTTAACACATTTTCACAATAGCATGATTTTTTTGTAGGGAACATTTTTTGAATTACACGACCATCCCTGGAATAATACGATTTCCCCAGCCGGCCCATTGCCAGCAGCTGTGCGGGGCTTCCCCCACCTCCTTGCAAAGCAGCGGAGGGTTTGCCACTCACCGTGCTGTTCCCCACTGACTCCCCCTCGCTGGATGCCTTGCCTCCTCTCCTCCATCCCCGCTTGCAGGCCAGCGGCTGGGTTTCCCCAGCTGGCCCATCACCTGCAGCTGCGTGGGGCTTCCCCTGCCTCCCTGCAAAGCAGCGGAGGGTTCACTGCTTGCCGCGCTGTTCCCCGGCAGACCTATCACAGGGTCATACTCCCAATCCAATCCCCCTCTCCTCTCCTCCCCTTCCCTTCCCCAGAGCCAAACACCTCCCCACTCTGCTGTAACCCAGTCCTCTTTCTCCCCCAACCTTATGTCCCGGTCCCAACAGACACCACCGCTTGAAATGCAACCCCCCACCTTTTCCATTATTTTCAATGGGATAATTGACCCCGCATAACACGTTTTCACCTGACACGATCATTTTCTGAAACATATTTATAATGTTAAATAAGGAATTACTGTATAAATGTCTCATCCTTTTTTGAATGCCATTCAGCTCTTGGCTCAATCCTACCATTTAATAATGAGTTCTGCAGCTTTGAGTAATGGAAAATATTTTTGTCACTTTTGAATGTGTTGCCTTAGTGTCACTGGCTACTTCATTTTTAATTCTATTATAAGAACATGTTAATGACCTTCTCTGTGACAGTCTTTATTATGCACATCCCTAGCCTACCCCATAACTATTCATCTTCTTACTGAACAGACCAAATGTTTCCAATCTCTCCTTTTATGGAAGTTTTCTGTGCTTCTAGCCTATCTCTAGAGCCTTTCTATTTTTGATATATTGTTTTCAGATGGGGCAAGCAAAACTAAGCAGAACACTCACAGTGAAATCTTAACAAATAATATAATGGCATGATAATAGTATCAGTTGTATTTTCTAACCTATTAAATGTCCTAACACTGTTTTACCTCCACAGCACACTTAGCAGAACTTTCCACTGAGTAATCCACAGTGAAACCCAGGCCTTTTTTTCAGAGTGATTTCAGTTACTTTAGAAGCTGGTAGTACATATCACTAATTCAGGGTATGTCTACACTACCCCGCTAGTTCGAACTAGCGGGGTAATGTAGGCATACCGCACTTGCAAATGAAGCCTGGGATCTGAATTTCCCGGGCTTCATTTGCATAAGCGGGGAGCCGCCATTTTTAAAACCCCGCTGGTTCGAACCCCGTGCAGCGCGGCTACAAGGGGCTCGAACTAGGTAGTTCGAACTACTGGTACACCTTGTTCCACTAGGAAGCCTAGTCCAAACTACCTAGTTCGAGCCCCGTGTAGCCGCGCTGCACGGGGTTCGAACCAGCGGGGTTTTAAAAATGGCAGCTCCCCGCTTATGCAAATGAAGCCCGGGAAATTCAGATCCCGGGCTTCATTTGTAAGTGCGGTATGCCTACATTACTCTGCTAGTTCGAACATAATTCCTTCAAATGTGTATCAGGCAACACTGACCTCATGCTACCTATTATCCTAGCTATGTTATACTTCTCTGGAGTTTCCAATAGTCTCTAATTTGATCTAATCTAATAATGTGGTGCCATTTTCAAATTTGCTACCTCACTGTTCTTCTTATCTAAACATAAGGGCTGTGTCTACACTGGCATGAATTTCCGGAAATGCTTAAAACGGAATACTATTCCGTTTTCAGTTTTATCGGAAAAGGAGCGTCTACATTGGCAGGCTGCTTTTCCAGAAAAGCCCTTTTTCTGGAAAAGCGTCTGTGGCCAATGTAGACACACTTTTCCGGAAAAGAGCCCCGATTGCCATTTTCACGATTGGGGCTTTTTTCTGGAAAAGACTACTGGGCTGTCTACATTGGCCCTTTTCCGGAACAGTGTTCCAGAATAAGGACTTATGCCCAAGCGGGAGCAGAATAGTTTTTCTGGAATAGCGGCTGATTTTGTACAGTAGAGCATCGTTGCTTTTCCGGAAATTCAAGGGCCAGTGTAGACAGCTTGCAGCTTATTCCGGAAAAGCGGCTGATTTTCCGGAATAAGTGGTCCAGTGTAGACACAGCCACACTGAATTTTATTACCATTACCTTTGCACCAAAGACTTATATGATCAATTTTACTGCTATTTCAATGAGAATTTACACTAAAATCCTATATGCTTTTCTCTGGGATCTGCCCAAATGGAAACAAATATCACAGGTCATTTTACAAAAAAACTGAGGAATGAATAGATGGTTCCAGTCGACATATTTCATTTCCATACTGTTAGTTTTGATGCTTACAGCTGTTTATGACTAGAAGGGCAGATTTTATTGAACTGCAATTACAGAAATAAACAATGTTTATACCAGCTGCCTATACTGTACTGTGATAGTGGTATTAAACTCATTCATTACAAAGTGTGTTGAGGCCAAAAAGGAGTAACAATTCTTTTTCAGCTCTACGAGGAAGTCCTGAAACTCTCAGGTTTACAAATCAGGAGCTCTCTTTTTTAATTTGTGATTGTTGCTGACTTTCTGTTTCTAAATCTCAAACACTCAGTCTTTCAAATTCATCAATAGAATTTTGAATTCTGGCCTATAATCCTGTGGATTGACTCCTAACCACACTGAAGTCAATGGGAAAAGTACCAGTGACTTTCAAAGGACCACAGGTTATACCCCAAGATATCTCATGAATTAAGTCTGATACTCCTTCTTAGAGTTATTTATTGAGGATTTTACATCAACAGATCATTGGGTATAACATGCCTCATGTTGCAAGACAACATGGGAGTAAATTCTCTACAACAGCAGAAACTTGGATGAGCCTTATGATCTAGTCATATTGACACTATGTATAGATTCTAACAGTAAGCCTAATGGAATGATGCTCCAGCCATGAACAGCAAAAGGTCAATCCTACTGCAATTGGTCAATCCTACTGCAACTTTCTATCACTATTCTACTGCAACTGGTCTTTTAAAAAGTACACTCGTGTTGACACAATGGTCCATCAAAGGAAACAGACTATATTTTCAACTTATCTACAGTAAAAAGGCTATAATCAAATCTCTCAAAGACTAAATTGACATTTATGTAAGTCTACTTCATACTGCTGTGGCAGGGTAAGTATTGAATATCCTTTTTAAAGACTGCTTAACACTGCTATAGCACTGAATAGCTTAGTGTAAATGAGAACCTGGTACTACATGACCAGGTTGTTCATCAGACAGCAATGTCTCTCAAAGAATTCTCCATCATTCCTCTGAAGTCATGAGCGAGTAAAGAGATTTCATGGACAGTATGAGCATCACCATAAAAAAGAGAGACTTTCCCATGAGATATGTTTTGTTCAAAACTATCACCTACTCCTCTTTCTGCTGATGTCAATGGGAATTTTGTCATTGACTTGAGTGGCATCTGGATAGAGCTCATAATCTAGAGTCTCTTTAACCATCTATTAATGTGGGTTTCCCTTGTTAGTCATCCATATAGTTTGCACTTTAAATGGTAAGCAACATTGCAAAAATGAATGCAGAATCTCTTAGATGCTGAAATAAAATAGTAATTTCATGCACTAGTGAAAGCTACTCAGTTAGAACTGTTGTTAAGGCAAATCCAGTAGTCTTGAATTAAGAATGGGTAAAAGCAGTAATGTTTGGGATCACTGAGCACCTCTTTGTTTGTAAGGTTTTAAAAGGTTTACAATATTAGCAAATAAACAAACTTTAGCGCAGTGAAGATTAAAACTACACTAGAGAATAATTATATTCTTAAAGAGAACATGAATTTGATAAAATCTAGGTCTAAATTTTGAATGCACATTTGAAACACTAGTTTGGACATTAGCATGTTATGTTAGGGCATGTCTACATTGATAAGTTATTTTAAAATAACTCCTCTTATTTTGAAATAACACTACCAAACCTGTTATTTCAAAATAATGGACTTGTTATTTTGAAATAATAACTCCTGCTTGTGAAAAGGAATAAGCTTATTTTGAAATAGTTATTTTGGGAGTTATTTTAGGACAGATCTCTGAATTGAAAACTGAAGTGATTAGGAATTTTGTAGAAAGTGTTTTAATTCATTATTCTTTTTAATGTGTAGTGTCCTGACCAATCATGTAAACAGGATGTATTGGCTTACCTGGAACAGATCAAGCTGTATTCTCACCAGCTCAAAATCTGCAGTCAAGTTAAAGCAGAAATTCAAAATCTCGGGGGGGAGCTCATCATGTCTGCTGTAAGTAAAAATAGTCCAGAAGATATTTTCTGTGCTAAGTACAACTATAGATTTCAAATTTTGGAGTGAATTTGTAGCATTTGTTAAATGTAATCGTATATTTCTCGGGTCCTTATTTTATTCCCCACTTGTTTATATCTTATATTGTCATTTATGCCCGAGCAAAGTGAGTACAAGACACTATGGAATCCAAAAGGAACGCAAATTGCATAGCTAGATAATAGCACAGATAATGCAAGGCTGTGGAAAATTAGGCCTGATTTCTTTAACTATAGCAAGTGGCTTGAGTCTTCAATCCGCTCCTCTGTGGTAACTAAGTTAACGTTAATAGAAGGACGCTGATATAAAACTGATTTAGCAAGTCAGACCTGTTTTGTGGAAATACTGTTCAAACAGTGCTTCAACTTTCTCATTCCATGGATTTCTTTCTATGCATTTTCACTTTTTGATTTTTTTGGCAAAAGTTTTGGGAGCTCTTGCTCCTGGCTCATAAGCAATTGATGGGGAAATTTTAGTGAGGTTCTTGCAATGAGAGACTAGCAGAGACCAAAAAAAAAAAAAAAGTCTGGTCTTGTCTCCTCTACTCATCATTGCACTGGGCGGCTCGCATCAGGAAAGATCTAAAATAAACAACAAAAACGATGACTTTAAAAACAAATTCAACTTAACTAATGGCACTTGAGGCACTTGGAAGAGAGGAAAGTGATTAGGAATAGTCAGCATGGATTCACAAAGGGAAAGTCGTGCCTGACCAATCTGATTAGCTTCTATGATGGCAGTCAGTTTCTAGCGGAGTGCCCCAAGGTTCGGTTCCAGGACCGGTTTTGTTCAATATCTTTATTAATGACCTGGATGAGGGGATGGATTGCACCCTCAGCAAGTTTGCAGATGACACTAAGCTAGGGGGAGAGGTACATATGCTTGAGGGCAGAGATAGGGTCCAGAGTGACTTAGACAAATTAGAGGATTGGGCCACAAGAAATCTGATGAGGTTCAACAAGGACAAGTGCAGAGTCCTGCGCTTGGGGCGGAAGAATCCCAAGCATTGTTACAGGCTGGGGACCAACCAGCTAAGTAGTAGTTCTGCAGAAAAGGACCTGGGAGTTACAGTGGATGAGTAGAGGGATATGAGTCAACAGTGTGCCCTTGTAGCCAAGAAGGCTAATGGCATATTAGGTTGCATTAAGAGGAGCATTGCCAGCAGATCCAGAGATGTCATTATTCCCCTTTATTCGGCTCTGGTGAGGCCACATCTGGAGTATTGTGTCCAGTTCTGGGCCCCCCACTACAAAAAGGATGTGGACACATTGGAGAGGGTCCAGTGGAGGGCAACCAAAATGATTAGGGAGCTGGAGCATATGACCTTTGAGGAGAGGCTGAGGGAGTTGGGTCTGTTTAGTCTGCAGAAGCGAAGAGTGAGGGGGGATTTGATAGCAGCCTTCAACTTCCTGAAGGGAGGTTCCAAAGAGGATGGAGAAAGGCTGTTCTCACTAGTGGCAGATGGCAGAACAAGGAGCAATGGTCTCAAATTGTGCTGGGAGAGGTCCAGGTTGGATATTAGGAAAAACTATTTCACTAGGAGGGTAGTGAAGCACTGGAATGAGTTACCTAGGGAAGTAGTGGAGTCTCCATCCCTAGAGGTGTTTAAGTCTCGGCTTGACAAAGCCCTAGCCAGGTTGATTTAGTTGGGATTGATCCTGCCTAGAGCAGGCAGCTGGACTTGATGACCTTCTGAGGTCTCTTCCAGCTCTATGGTTCTATGATTCTGTGATAATGAATCCAAGAGAAAAGAAAACAGGTTCAATCCTATTCCTAGGAATTTGAATGCAGCTGTATTACATCCCAGAAGCTTTGGTTCACCAAAGCACTTAATTATATGCATAAATCTCGATTTAGCCACTAGGGCATCTATCTACTTGCTTTGCCGAGTCAGGCCAAGGGCAGTGAGATCCTGGCTCCTATTCTACTAAAGGATTACATCTCTGCAAATGCTCATGTAGTATTTTGTTCATTGAAGATGTGTTAGGCTCTGTATGCAAAACCAAAGAAAGGCAGCCTCTGCCTGAGAAATTGACAATATAAATTCCAGATCCAAAACCCACTTCCATTTTCTTCAGGGGGCTTCTGATTTGATCCCAAGGGATGATATATCTATCTGTAGTTAATAATGATCATAGGTAGTCTTTCTATTGTGAGAGCATGAAAGTACAAAAATGCCCCGGATTCAACAAATGTGGTGTGTAAACTTAAAACTTAATCATTTTCTCCAGTGCTATATCCTCCCCAATTATATATTGTTGGGGGCAGAGAGAGCGTTGGGAACAGGGTGTGCTTAGCTAGGTTTTCAAGTAAAAGTGTGACACTAAATCCAATTTGCTGTCTTATCTGAGTAGTTCCAGTGTATGTATAATTTAAGACTCTTTGGATCCAGTGTTTAAAAGTGACTGCAGGGACTCATTTCATTTTGAGGGGAACATGAGAACTTGAAGTATGTCCGATGAGGAAGGCCCTAAAGCATCAGGGCTGTTAATAGATTGAGAGGGAGATCAAATCAATGACTGGTCAAAAATGGTGGAGCTACTGTACTTATTTTTTCAATGGCAATTTTTTTTTTAAATGACGATAATCCTGCCTTGTAAGTGGGCCTCCTGGCATTAGAATTGCTGGGGTTGTACAGTACAAGGTGGAGGCCAAATATCTGAGTGGAGAAACATGCCAGGTAGAACAACCCTCTGCCGCATACAAAACCCAGCTCCCCTCTTGCTTTCAGTAATGGGAATGCCCAAATTGTATTTGGGCTGTAATAGAGGCCAAAGGTAGGATGGGTGGGGACAGTGGGACCACTACTATATAAATCCTCTGCATGTCTATGCCCTGCAATGAAAACTATAAAAGAAGTAAAGGGCCACTTCAGCCTGCTGGTTGACATAGTCTCTGCTGTGTAGCTCTGGAGCCATGGCCCTATCTTCCTATTTCTTTCCCAATCTAGTGGATTGGTCCTTCTATCTAAATGTTTTATACTGCTGCCCATCATTGTGGTATCTGTGTATATTCCAAATTAAATCATTTTTAATGTCCAAATCCCATGGGGTACATCTACACTGCAGTGTTATAAATAACATAGTGCATGCCTACATGACAAGCCTTTATTTCAAAATAACGTCGAGCTGGAGGAAAAACCTGCCTGCCAAACTCATCACTAACTGACACTAGAAGGCTGCCATCGGCAGAAACTTTTTGGGGTGGATGGTAAAGCGTCTTCTTGAAAGTTTCATTGGGACCTCTCAGGAGGCTTGTGTACATAAACAAACTGCTCTTCATGCTCCTGCCCCACCTAGTAGAATGCTACAGCAGAATGAAAATTAGATAACAATGCTATCTCTCTTTGGGTATGTCTACACTACAAAGTTAATTCTAACTAACAGCCATTAGTTGAAATTAACTTTCATAGGGGCTACACATGCAAACCGATAGTTCAAATTGAAATCCAACTAGCGGAGCGCTTAATTCGAATGAGGTAAACCTCATTCTACGAGGACTAACGCCTAGTTCGAATTAACTAGTTCAAATTAAGGGCTGTGTAGCCACTTAATTCGAACTAGTTGGAGGCTAGCCCTTACCAGGTTGCTCTGGTGGCCACTCTGGCCAAAACCAGGGAAACTCTTCTGCCCCCCTCCTGGCCCTGGAGCCCTTAAAAGGACACAGTCTGGCTACAGTGCTCGTGCCATTACAAGCCTTCCAGCACCCAGCCAGCAGACCCTGCACCTGGCACGGCATGAGCCAGCCACCCGCTGCCACCCAGCCCTCCGCCTATTCCCAGGACCAGGCTGGAGGCTCCCAGGAGCCTGCCTGGGGCCGCAAGAGGAGGGCGCCCGCCTGATCTAGTGCGGAGATCATGGACCTCATCGAGGTTTGGGGGGAGGCCTCTAACGTCCATGACCTCCGCACTAGGCACAGGAATGCGGCCGTCTAGGGCAGGATAGATGCCAGCCTGGCCACCAAAGGCCACATATGAACCTAGGAACAGGTTTGCATGAAAATCAAGTTGGTCCAGTGAGACCCCCGACCCTGATCCCTGAGCTGAGCTTAGAACATAAGAACATAAGAATGGCCATATTGGGTCAAACCAAAGGTCCATCTAGCCCAGTAGCCTGTCTGCCGACAGCGGCCAACACCAGCTACCCCCGTAGGGGATGGACCGAAGACAATGACCAAGCGATTTGTCTCATGCCATCCATCTCCAGTCTTCCACAAACAAAGGCCAGGGACACCATTCCTACCCCCTGGCTAATAGCACTGCATGGACCCAACCTCCGTGAATTAATCTAACTTCTCTATAAACTCTGTTATAGTCCTAGCCTTCACAGCATCCTGTGGCAAGGAGTTCTACAGGTTGACTGGGAAAGAGTCACTCTTTCCCAGGGTAGAGTTAGAATGGCCTATGCCCTTTGTTTCTAGATGTACACATTTACATTTAGCTATATCATGAACGTATGGTTCATATTCAGTTTATAAGGTTTGCTTGCACCCACTTGATCTGAATGACTCACCTATCCTCATCATTATTTACTGCTTCCACAATAACACGGCACTTAAATTGGTGTGAGAAAAATTTAAGTGGAGACAAATGCACTACTAGATTGATTCAAGGTGGCTTATGATGACCTAACTTTGTAGTATAAACCAGGCCTGTGTCAGCCTACCTTGAGAGAGACATGAGGTGAGTTAATAGCTTTTATTGGACAAAATTCAGTTGTCTCTCTAATATCCTGGGACCAGCGCAGATATAACACTGTGTTTTCAAGATTCATATGTATAATAACACTGAAACACCTACTATAGTGCCACTATAGGTTTAATTGACAGGATTGGCTGAGGGCATTTCTGGAAGTTTAGGGACACTGCAACTGCCATTTCTTTTTCCTGAGGTCCTGGATTTACAGTGTCTTGTCTTGAGACCAATTTTAAACAAATGTCGTTTCTCAGTGGTCTCCCTTACGTGGACATCTTCTGTTATTTCTCACTGCTTTTCTCTATCTGCAGCACCTTTCATTACTCAGAGACCACAATTATGTCTTTGATAGAAAAACAGATTATAATGTTCTTTCATGCTCTTCAATTCTGATTTCTTTTATTTCATAAAATATCCTGACTGGGTCGATAGTTAGGCCTTCATTTACACCCTTGGGAAAATAGCAAAATGTTTTAAACCAAGATCCAAAATATTGTCAACATTTTGGCCACCTACAGGTAACAAAATTTTGCAGAAATTTACCAAGCCTTTAGTTTGTAGCATGGAGCAGGACAGAGGGAATGCTTTGTATTCCCTAAATCTAGTTTTATTACTTTTTGCACATTTTCCAGCAGCATATGATAAGCCTGATTCCCACCTGAGAATGTCTGCAAGATACACTGACTGAATAATACCTCATTAGCTGCAACACAATCCTCATGCCACACTGAAAATAACAGGCAGGTGTTAGTAGTCCCCAGTAATAAGGAGTTGCATTTATTTTAGCATATTATCTATAATACTATGTGTAGGTATTCTATAGGTATTGTATTGCCAGAAGTATTGATTGGCTCATACTGCTCAAGTTGTCATTTTGCAGTACTGGCTTCAAGAAGAGAAAGTTTTTGCAATTATATCATAATGCATGAAATTAACCTTTGGGTGTTCTGGTCTATTTGTGGCACTAAGAGGTAGAGTTTTTTATTTGTTCCATCTATACCTGCTATCACCACATAATGAAGTCTGGGAGACCAAATGTAGCTCCGTAGCTGGTTTTTTTTTTAACTATTAGAAATACAGAAACAGAGGAATGATTGCAGGAGTACTGAGTCCTTCTTTTGTTTTGCTTTTTTTGAGGGGGGACGGGGTGGTGGTTGTTTTAAAATGTCCACACACTTTCAGTATCACAGCATCAGATAATTGGGGTGGAAAATATTTCTTAGGTCTCTTAATCTGATCCTCTGGTCTAATTTATTTTTTGAATTAACTAATTCGAACTAAATTAGTTCGAATTAACGTTGTAGTGTAGACATACTGGCTACGTCTACACTGGCCCCTTTTCCGGAAGGGGCATGTTAATTTCAGCTATCGTAATAGGGAAATGCGCGGGGGATTTAAATATCCCCCGCGGCATTTAAATAAAAATGTCCGCCGCTTTTTTCCGGCTTTTAGAAAAGCCGGAAAAGAGCGTCTACACTGGCCCCGATCCTCCGGAAAAAGTGCCCTTTGAAGTAGGAATAAGATCCTCCGGAAAAGGGCGCTTTTTCCGGAGGATCGGGGCCAGTGTAGACGCTCTTTTCCGGCTTTTCTAAAAGCCGGAAAAAAGCGGCGGACATTTTTATTTAAATGCCGCGGGGGATATTTAAATCCCCCGCGCATTTCCCTATTACGATAGCTGAAATTAACATGCCCCTTCCGGAAAAGGGGCCAGTGTAGACGTAGCCACTCTGTCTGGGAAAGCCCCATAAAGAAGCAGCTATCTATAAGAGGCAAAAAGGTCAGATTGTGCTGATAGTTTATTAGATTATTCCAATTTGTGTGTGCTGAACTTGCATAAGAAAACTGTAATTTAAAGGGGGAAAGCTGGGGAGTTTAATTACTGGAGGTTTTACTGGTAGTGCACACTGGAGGGTCTTAGTACTTAGTCAATGATACTATTATGCCAATAGGAGAGCTCAGTTGTGAAACTGTAGTCTGATACTTACTTATTTATCCTGCACTGTCACATACTGAGGCATGTGTTTAGGCCCTGCATTTACCCAGAAGATTTGGCACTCTCCCTTTGGCAAGCTAACATCTTCTGACAGAAGCAGCAAGGAAGGGGTTTACATAAAATGATACATTCTGTTGTGCTGTTTTAGTTCTCAAGGGTCTGTTTTTCATAAAGTAGTTCCCCTTTGTTATAATCTACCACCTGCAGATGCAGGTGACAGTTCTTGAGAATTGTTTGTGAATGTAAATATATGCATAAAAAAGAGGAAGCTGTTTGTGCCTCATTGCAAAATCAGGCATCACATTTCTCCATAGAACAAGTAGCACATGTACTACTGCTACTGCTACTCTTTTTTGTTTTGTTTTGTTTTGTTTTCGTTTTTGCTTAACCATTGGACATGGTAACTGAGAAGTCCAGGAAGAAATTTGGCTGCACAGGTTTTCAGAATTTAGCCCACTAATCAACCATTTCAACTCACTGTTTCTTTATAATTATTTTCCAAGACAGAATTTGGTATGAGTCTAATCAAAATTTAGGCTTAGAGAAAGGCAGTTAGATCTTGTAATGAAAAGTGATCCTCAGGAAAAAGCAGAATTATGCCTTGTCAGGCATGAATAGCTGATTTTTCCTACTGACAGAAAAGACAATGGTCCTGATTCTAATTCACATGAAGGTCATTTGTATACTTAGTGTAAATGAAAATTAGCCCTCTCCCCAAAGGATCTTATCTGAATGAAAAAAAGCCTTATTTTGTGGGTCTGAGGGATTGAAAGTTCCCCTTAACAAAATTATTCTTAAATTGATAAAGGTCATTTTAGAAATGGTGGCCAAATTTATTCTGACAAAGTATTATATCAATAAACGAAAACCTCCGGTAACATAAGCTATGTTACCCCCATCCCCTTTAAATTGTAGTTTTTCTACAAGTGTTTCACAATTATTTCTTAAGAAAGTTTTACAGTATTTGTATCATGAGGAGCAACTGCGCTCCTCCTGAATTGTAAGCCAAAGACTGAATCTGACTACTTTTAGCAGAAACCACTTAATTTGTCATGTTGTTGTAGCAGTGTCATCCCCTTGATATTAGTGAGACAAGGTGAGGTGAAGTGATAATCTGCTTTTGTTGCATCAACTTCTGTCCAAATGGAACTCGCCTACCTTGTGTCTTTAATTTATCACACTCAGTTTCTCTATTTCTAAAATGGGAAAATAAAACTTAGCTTGGAGGGATGCCGTTATGATCAATTAATGCAATGTTGTCAACTTTTATGAGTCCTGAGATATGTGGAGTTTTTTCTTAAAGTTCTCTTTTCCAGAGTCAGCTTTCACACAGAGACACACACACAAAGTATGTCCACACCCATGAGAGCTAATAAAGCTTGAAAACGTGGCTCATAATGGTTCAAAACCAAGAAGGCGAATAACCCAAAGATGGTTTTACAGTTCTTCATGACATAAAACATGATGAAGAGCCTGAATTTGTGTGGTACAGAGTACTCTCTGGAAGGCACTTTAACTCCTAATGAAGTCTCCCATATGTGAGCTGGAGGTATTATGCACCCTGCAGGTAAAAAATGTACAGGCAGTCCCCGACTTACACGGATCCGACTTATGTCGGATCCGCACTTACGAACGGGGCTTTTCTCGCCCCGGAACTCACGGGCGGCGGGTCGCCACCCGTGTCCTCCGGGGCAAGAAAAGCTTCTCCTGGTCTCCCTGGTCTGCTGGGGGGGTCCAGCAAAGCCGCTGGACCCCCCCAGCAGCCCAGGGACACCCGAGCAAAGCCGCCGCCTGGGCGGCTTTGCTCCCGGGCAAACGAGCAAAGCCGCCCAGGCGGCGGCTTTTCTCTGGTGTCCCTGGTCTGCTGGGGAGGTCCAGCGGCTTTGATGGACCCCCCCAGCAGACCAGGGAGACCGGAAGCAAAGCCGCGGAGCATGCCCGCAGCGGGACAGCCCAGGCGCTTGGGCTGTCCCGCTGCGGGCGTGCTCCGTGGCTTTGCTCCCCGACTCCCTCATCTGACCAGCAGACCAGGGAGATGGGGAGCAAAGCCTTGGAGCATGCCCGCAGTGGGACAGCCCGGGCGTGCTTGGGCTGTCCTGCTGCGGGTGTGCTCTGCAGCTTTGCTCTCCATCTCCCTGGTCTGCAGGGAGACGGGGAGCAAAGCCTCGGAGCACACCAGCAGTGGGACAGCCGCGGCGCGCCTGGACTGTCCCGCTGCCTGCGTGCTCTGTGGCTTTGCTCCGCGTCTCCCTGGTCAGCAGACCAAGGAGACAGAGCAAAGCCGTGGAGGACTTGGGCGGTTCCGCCACCCCCATCTCCCTGGTCTGCTGGGGGGGGTGCAGCTAATGCCCCCCCCCCAGCAGACCAGGCTTTTCTTGCCTATCCCTGGGGTAGAGCAGCTGGGGGCTGCCGGGTTGGTCCCGCAGCGCCGTTCCGGACCAACCCGGCAGCACCCCAGCTGCTCTGCCCCAGGCGTCCTGATTCAGCCGCTGGTCAGTTTCAGCAGCGGCTGAATCAGGACGCCTGGGGCAGAGCAGCTGGGGTGCTGCTGGGTTGCTCTAGTAGTGCCGAGGAGCCGCGCTACTGGAGAAACCCAGCAGCACCCCAGCTGCTCTGCCCCAGGCGTCCCCAAGTCAGCCGCTGCTGAAACTGACCAGCTGCTGACTACAGGAAGCCCGGGGCAGAGTTGCTCTACCCCAGGCTTCCTGGAATCAGCCGCTGATCAGTTTCAGCAGCAGCTGACTTGGGGACGCCTGGGTTTCTTAAGTTGAATCTGTATGTAAGTCAGAACTGGCATCCAGATTCAGCCGCGGTTCTGACTTACATACAGATTCAACTTAAGAACAAACCTACAGTCCCTATCTTGTACGTAACCCGGGGACTGCTTGTATACAAATATTATGGGTAAAAATATGACCCAATAACAAACATCTCTTGACTTCAGTAGGGTCAGGATTTCACTGTCAGTATTTAATGATTGTGAGATAGTTACATTTAGAGCTGCTAGGGCATAGGATATGAGCGTGACAAGCTATGTGAAGCAATATCTTTCAGTGGACCAATTTCTGTTGAAGAGCGAAAGATAAGCTGAAAGCTACACGGAGCCCTTCTTCAGGACTGGTAATGGTACTGATATGTCACAGCTAAATACAAGATTAGCATAAATACTTAGCACATACTCTAAGTGGGCAATTCCAGATGAAGTGGCCTGTTAACATCCTTGTAGTCATTGGACAAAAAATGGTGATTAGTGGATTACAGATTGTGGTAATAATATTAACACACCCACCTTATCTCTTTAAACATTGGCAATCAATGACTTTGTTCACCACAGTACCTCTAATGATAATTCACAACACAATACACTTTTTTTAATGTAGAGCATAAAGTGAACGCGCAATTTAAAACTAAACAATCTGGTATTCAGTGATGTATACAGGCCATCCTCGCTTTGGCTATCTCTAGACAGTAGAGGTATTCCGAGATTATCCCGGAAAAGCTATGCCATATCCATGGAACACGTCTGCTTTTTCCAAACAATTTCTTTCACCATCTCTGTAATCCTCATTGTAAGAGGGAAAAGGGATGTTTCAAAAGAGGAGGTTTTTCCAAAATTTGGCCCCATGTAGATGGGACAAATTTTAGAAAAGCCTCTTTCAAAAGAAAAGTGGAAAAAGATACGCAAATTGTGGTTCGCAATTTGCGTCTTTTTCCGACTTTTCTTAGCAGTCTAGACATAGCCTATAAGTCTAAGATATGTTTGAAAAAACTTGGATTTATAGTGAAACAAGTTAAAGTGGGGAATTTTTTTCCCATGACTGACTTCCATTTGTATAAATTGTTTTTTTTTTTCTGCGACTGAAGAGCAGGGAATGGGAGGACTTATAACGCATAAGTTCCTACAAGCGTCAACGACTTTAGTGTGGAACAGATGTATACCAGGGTTACTTATAGTAGGGATGCCCTGTATAACAACAGAGTTCATAGTGCTCTTAAAGCTAGTTATCAAAAAATAATCTCGGTAGGATAGGGTATCATAGTGAAATACTCTCTGTCAATTTACTATAACTCCACCCAGAAGAATTATGTTGATACAATATTAACAACAATTGACCTTTTTTCTGCAACATTTTAAGAGTGGATTTTTTTAAAATTTGCTATTCTGCCTCTATGAACAAATAGGGTTCAAAACAAGCCACAAACAGGAATTCAGCAATCTTATACACTTAAAAATTGCAGAAAAAATGAGACTTCACCTCTGTAAAATTAAAAGCATAATCCCATTCACAAAGCAAATGGAACCTCAAAATGTATTTTTTTTTTAAGTTTTCATTTTGAAGAAAAGGAACATAATATATTGTGAACATTCCCTACAGGTATTTCTCTAGAGAATTAATACAGAACAAGCCAGCACATAAATCTAGAGTATACTCAGGAGCCTCACGAGGAACTTGGATGTGTCTGTTTGGAGAGAAAAATTATAGCATGGTGGATAGTTATCAGATCTCAAGATTTTTCCTTACCAAATAAAAATAAATTCCACATGTGTACAAATTGCCAAGGTTTTGGATATTTACAGCAGATGACATGTGCTTTTTAGACATAAGTTCCTGAATTCTTTCTGTGTTGTTAACATTATGTCCATGTGGTCAAAGATTTAATATGGACTGATGCCTGACTGTTGGATTTGAAGTCTGTGCCTGGGGGGGGAAGTACCGGTAATTTCACTTCAGAGAGCATGAAATACTCTGGTGTGTGTGCATTTGTGTCTGACCTCTAGTGGGTGAATGTTAAACAAATTGAGGAGTGTGTGTGTCCGGTTTACTTTCTGCCAGCTTCCCTTCCAAGGGAATATTTAATGTTATTAGAGCTTTTATAAACTTTTAGGAAAAAATAATATTTAAATTAATTTCAAAACAAAGTAATTTCTAATTGAAATATCAAAACATATGGTTTCAAAGTTGTTTAAAAGAAACACTGAGGATTTTTTGAGGGGTGTTAAGATGGTTTTCAGCCCAATAATTTGGTTAAATTAACACAAATATACACAACATTTTAGTCAATCCAAATCTGCATTTTTTGGTAGGGGGAACAAAAGTTTTAGCTAAAAATACTTGCCTAGCTCTAACCACGAATCCTCCTGGCCCTACATAATTCATGCAGTTTAAACTAGGGTGGCTAGTGTAGCCATACCCCAATAGCCTATCACTACTCTTAATATAACCAAAACAAACTACTGATATTTGCTTATCAGAAAAGTAAAGATTTAAATTGGTGAAAGTACTATAAACAATATTCGTCCTAAATCTCTCCATGAATTATTGTGTATTCAGATTTATACTTAGAGATGTGAAGTGCAAAGACTGGAATATTAAAATCATATGTGTGTAATACAGGAATAACAAAACCAGTGTTCAGGTGAAGACTAATTTCAACCTTTTTTATATATACACACACTATAGACATAGATATAGCTTTAGAATTCACTTGCAAATACTGAAGAAGGTGCAGCTATGTATCTAAATAAAATGAACTAGAATGTGCTATGAATAAAATTTTTATCAATCTTCCGTTTATGCCAAGTCTCATTTCATCAGTTTTCCCTGATATGTAATGAGACCTTGAAAAGTCTGTTGAATATTTGAGAGAGATAAAAGCATCCAAGTGAAAATGGGTCTTGAGTACATTACAGTGCATTCACAGTAGAACAATACATTTACACAAAATTGCATTATGTTATAGGAACTACACAATAGTTTTTAAAAAAACAGCTACTGTGTCTACACAGGAAAACATCACAAAGTAAAAGGTGTGGCCTGACTTATTACATAAAGCCCCCCCATTCAAAAATCTCCCTGTGACGCTGAAAACAAAATTAATCATTTTTATCAATTGAACTTCAGCCTCTATATTTTCCAGATATGAGTCAGGTGCCCAAGAGAAACTGAGCAAAAATATTGACACTAGGTAGCTGCAAATAACACTTCTATCCTAAAGGGACATATTAGTAAACCTGCTAAAATTAAGTGGCCCGTGGCTGAATTGCATATGGCCAGTGGTCACATATATGCAACAGAGATTTCTATCTCCTTAACCTGTGACAAATACACCAAAGCAACTAACTGAAATAGGATTAGAAGTAGTCTGAATATATACATTTGTTCATCAAGGAGATGCACAGGTTCTAGTATCTGTGTTTCAAATTTGATTTTTTTTCTAGCTTTTTGTGTCTCTGACTCATTTGGGGGACTGAAATAATGCAGGATAATGGGCTAGACACTCCAATTGTGTACCACAGACTTGAGGACAATGATGCTGTGCCATTGTACACCAGCTCAAGAATTGGCCATTAACCTGTGATCTTTGGATTTTAGAGTTCACAATTCACTGGGATGTATGTCTCTCAGCTGCCGACACAAGCTGTCTGCAGACTCAGGAAGACACTACAGTGGTTTATACTTAGTTCACACTTAAAAAATTAGCAGGGCCAGAAATCTAAGTTTTGTTTTGTTATTTTAAATATGAAAGTTCAGGGGTTTATTTTAGTACAATCCTCTTTTGAGGGGAATCATGGCATACCAAAGTCTCTGTCCATTTTGAGAAGTAATCTAGGGAAATAAGAATTAAAACTGTAACTTTTGTGATTTGACAGGAGAGAAGATAGCACATCATTCTGAACCATCTCCTAATAGGATGGCACTGCATGAAAGTTATGATGGAAGTGAAGAAATTCTCTTTGCTTCTTACACAGCAACATAAAATGTAAAGTTCTTAGATAAACTCTCAAAAAGCACCTCGGTGACTTATGAGCCAAAGGGTATGTCTGCCCTCCCTAAGAGGCGTGATTATAACAGTGAAGCTGCAGCAGCATGTGCTAGTTGATCCAGGACATCCCCAGGATCCTGGGCAGATTTTTGAGACCATGCTGTGGTCACACTTCTCACGGCAGTCCTGACATTCCCAATGACTTTAACAGAACATGGGCTCCTAAGGAGTTGCCGAGGGGCCATGCACCCTCCCAAATGCCACGAGTGGGAGGAGCAGGATGTCAGAGCCTCTTGGCGGCCCAGAGGACTAGTGGGGGAGCTGGGTACGCTCTGCAGGGGTTGGACCCCCACACGCTCACTGGCAGACGCAGGGGGAAGTGGAGCAAAGTGGCTGCATTTCACAGCTGCCAGCACATCACTTAGGGGTGAGGTGGGACTGCCCCTGAACTCACTGGTGGGATGCAGAGTGACATGGCTGGCAGCTGGGGAGCAGATCCATGTTGCTTTGCTTCTCCCACCACCACCTGTGATTGTAGGGGAGTTGGATCCCCACTGTGGGCACCAGACCCCTACTAGTCCCCCAAATTATGTTGCTGGGGGAAGGAAGCTTGGGGAAAGAGGAAACAGGGCCTAGGATGGAGGAGAACTGTCCTGGCACTCCCCTGGGTCACATGTGGGGTGGTGGTCATCCCCCCTTGCATCTTTCTTCACTGTCACCCCTGGTCCAAATCCTCCAATGAACTTATGTACTTAGAAGTTAGGCCCAGATCCTCACTGGTATTTAGGTACCTAAAAATGGGGATTAAGCTTTTAAGTTATTTACTTGCTTTTGAGAATTTTACTTTGTAGGCCAGTGTCTCTGATTTTGACTGAGACTTCAGCCACCAGCACAGTAGCTGTCCTTCCTCTTATTTAATTGGTCACATCCCATGTATATACTAGTGTTACCTGTGAGGTCTAAATCCAAAGGAGTGAGTTTTGGAGGTTCATCATATCAGTTGTTAAAGATGAGATTATAAATCCATAGCAGGTCCTCAGTAACTTGGCATGTCAGTGTTTTCCCTCAGAGCAGTATGGAAATGTACCGGTATTATTTTGAGGGTGGATCATTAAAACAAGTTCTGTACATAATAATTAATCCTGTGGCTGTCATAAATAGGAAAGAGTTGTTCAGGCACTACACAGCAGGTTTCTCTCAGACCCTAATATATACATTATGGTAACAGTGAATATGTGAATTTTTAACTGCTTGGAAGCTGGAAAGGAAAAAAATGCATGTACTGACAGCACAAGCAATAGGCTGTGGCTTTGAGATAGTCCAGCAGCATAATGACAAGAAATTTAAGTGTAACCAGTTATTAACTTAAGACTAGAGGCGTGTGAAATAAATGGCTTAAAATGAGCTTTTGGTTTTGAGTGCAACCTGTGCTCTGTCTCATGCATTGTGTTAAAAATAATAGCCTGGATTAAAGTATATTGTGCATAGAAACCTAGGATAGAGGGCCAAGATAAATGATTCCTTAGAAGAAGATTTCATATGTTAAATAATAGTACAAAAATACTTCAATTTGTAATGCAAAAATTATATGTGTTTATTATAATCATAACTAAAAATCCTCGGCAATCCTCTTTTGTTGGATATTGCACAGGCTGCAGAAAGGTATGATTTTATACATGGCCGTTGAATATTCTAATCAATATGTTTATACTGAAGCACATTAATTAGAAAAACAATTTAATATAATATACCGTGGAACTGTTTTTAACAGAGAACCCCTGACCTAGTGATTATCTGTAGGGCTTGCTCAGCTGATTCCGGTTTTTATTTATTACACAACTGAACCCAGCAATGATTCAGGTTTGGTTACAAAATTCTGTATACCCACCCACTCTCCTTACACCAAATTAATCTATAAACATGGTAGAATGGAATTAATGGCTCCTGTCTTTGCTAAAATCCACTCTACAAATCACCAAATTTCAAAGGTATCAGGGAAAGTCTTAGAATCATAGAATTATAGAGCTGGAAGAGACCTCAGAAGGTCATCAAGTCCAGCCCCCTACCCAAGGCAGGATCAATCCCAACTAAATCAACCCAGCCAGGACTTTGTCCAGCTGAGACTTAAAAACCTCTAGGGATGGAGATTCCACCACCTCCCTAGGTAATCCATTCCAGTCTTGCTTCTTAAGAAATTTTAATAGGGAAGCCAGAGAGAATCTCAGATTAGAAACCACTAAAATTGTATGTCCTTTATGGGGGAAATTATGCTTGGCGCTTGAAAAGGGAGAAAAAGGTGTCTGATCAGGGAGTAAGGATGGGCATGGTAATTTTTTGTATTCTTCTACAGACATTATTAGGTTTCCTCATCACTAACATACGCACAAGAAAAAAATCTGAAACAACTCCATTCTTATCTACATCACAATATGTCATAAGGAAAATTAGGAAATATTTTCTTTTGTAGCTAATTATGCATTATTATCTTAAAACTCAAAACTCATTATGATCTTAAAACGCTATTCCCATTTTGCCCCTCTGACTAGAACATTGTTAATTGCTCAATTCCTTAAATGTTTCTGCAGTAAAGAGACTGTCACAAAATGTCATGCTGCCTCACTAGCAACCAAACTTCAAAAATGATAAGTACTCAGGTAGATTGGAGGGTAAAAAGAAAAAAAAATCAAAGCAAGGTTTTCTAAAGTTATTCAAAATGGAGATGCAGTTCCAAATTGAAATTGTCAGCCTTATAATTAAATATGAGTATGGTGGCTCCTTCCTTGAAGATAAAAGCTACTCATTCAGGTCACTGATCTGATTTATACAGTACATTTATTCCCTGCCAACTCACTGTTGCAATATGACAACAGCAAAGACAGCTCAAGTTGAAGGCAGAAAGAATCTTTAATTCAGGGAAATAAATACTAAATAGTTTTAACACCAGCAAAGGGACCACACTCAAAATGAAATATGATATTATCCAGCTGCTATCTGACTCTGTTATAAACTATTTCCTATATAAAAAGAAATTTAATTGTACACACGCGGCGAGGAGTCCTGTGGCACCTTATAGACTCACTGAAGTGTTGGAGCATAAGCTTTCATGGGCAAAGACCCACTTCGTCAGATGCATGCATCTGACGAAGTGGGTCTTTGCCCATGAAAGCTTATGCTCTAACACTTCAGTGAGTCTATAAGGTGCCACAGGACTCCTCGCCGTTTTTGCAGATTCAGACTAACCCGGCTACCCCTCTGATAATTGTACACACATAATCTCAACAGGTGACATTTCTGGTTCCCATATTTTATGAATATTGGAACAACTCCTCAAATACCATGATCTGCTATGGAAGGCCCAACCATGGCGAAAACAAGAAATAGGGAATGCTGCACACCCTGTTTTTCACAGACCTCACTCCTATGATGTCTTTACAGGGGAAAAGATGGAGAGCAAGAAGCGTATGTGTAGCATTGGGGGTTCCCGCCTCCTGCACTCCCATAGTGGCAAAAACAGACTCCACCAGCCAGTAGAATAGAGAGAGTTTATTGCTTCTCCAGGGTATAGCACAGCACAGATGTAATCTGATTACAGGGCAAGCCTAGGATGCCTCAGCCCTCCTTGCAGATGGGGGAGGCTGGGCCCTTAAATCCCAGCCCGTTGCCTAGGCTGCTTCCTCCATCATACCAGACAGAAAAACTGCCCCACTCACCTCCAGCCCCGCCAACCAGCCAGGGCTGATCTCGCCCTCCTTTCTTTGTTCTGCTCCCTGGGAAGTAACTGGTCGGACCGGTTCGGAGCCCCCTTGCATAATGACTCATCCCCTGCCCTGCTGAGCGGTGCTACAGACAGCAGCCAGCGGAGGTCACCCTCAACCCAAGCCTAGCCACCAGCAAGGTACCAACACTACGTCACAGTATGTCCCTGAGTTTGGCCTGTAACAGCTTTCCTGACTTACAACTACAGTACAACACAACAGAGCCTAAGGGTTCTCAGCCACTTACATGGGCCAGTTAACATTGACATAAAGTCAGCCTCGAGAGTATTCTGCAATTTAAATATGGCTCCAAATGCAACAAGTGAAGCATTCTCCGGGAATAATATTAAATTGTCCCAATTAGCAGATTTTTTATTATTATCTTATAGTGCCCACAATATTCATGAGATTTCTTTACTTTAAAATTTGCCTAAGGATGGCACTAGTTCTTTAAATACACAAAGTTGACAGCATATGCCAACAAGATAAGGGTTATAATGTGCACTCCGTATATTTCTGCTGGGATTTTCAGAGAGTAAAGCCACAAAGAAGGGACTAGTCTTCTCATCTAGGGTGACCTCCTGCACCACCAGGCCCATAGACCTTCCCCCAAATAGTTCCTATTTGAACTAGGGCATATCCTTTAGAAAGCCATCCAATCTGGAGCAGGTTTAGAAGACTGAAATGACTTCCCCAAGGACACACTTTGTAGCTGGGAATAGAAGTCAGATTTCCTTAAGCCTTTTCTATTCCCTATCCAGACCATGCTGTCTTTCTTAAATAACCCTAATAGAATCAAGCATGCTTTTGCCTTTGAATTTAAATGGGAGTTTGAAAATGCTAACCATACAAAAACAAAAAAGATACCATATTCACTTGTCACAATATTCCTACATTTCTTTGGCTCCATACAAGGGAACCATTGAAATACCATGGGAATAACTGGAGAATTTTTGTCTAGTGTTGGACTATAAGGAACTAATGAGTAGCACATTCATAGGTCTTCTCCTTAAATCAGTATTAAGTGAAATGATGCCCTGCAGCCAGCCATCATGATTTCATGTTTAAAAAGGACCAGCAATGCCCCTCTGCCACATATATTGGCCAAAATGGACAGTCTCTATGACAAAGGATTAATGGACACAAATCAGATATTGGAAATGGTAACACACAGAATCTTACTGGGAAACAGTTTAACGTGCCCAGACACTCACTAATGGATTTAAAAATGACTATACTATTACAAAACTATTTCAAAAACCAGCTGTAGAGAGAAGCTGCAAAACTTGGTTTCATTTCCAAGTCTGACACCTGAAATCAATGTTTGAACAAAGACCTGACCTGGATGGGCTGCAACATTCCACACCCAGATGACATTAAAAGCTAAGCACTGGGTTCTTGGAGCCCACTCAATTAGCCTCATTTAGCATAGATACTCTAATTATCAATATTTTTTTCCTTCTCTTTCCCTCCCTATCCTCCTCTCTTTCTCTACTATATATTTGTACCCTGGATGAACTCCATTCATCTAAAAAAGTGGTTTGTTCCCACAAAAACTCATGATACCATCTACATTTCTTGTTAGTCTCTAAGGCTATAGCTACACTCCAAAACTATTTTGGGACACTAGAGTATCCCAGACTAACTATCCCATGTCTTAACAACAAACCTGTTATTTTGGGCTCACTATTCCTACGTTCCTGTAAATCTCATTCCATGAGGAGTAATGGATTTTTTGGAGTAGCGGGTTATTTTGAACTTTGGTGCTGTGTAGACAGCGCCAAATTATGAAATAAGATATTACAAATTGTAGCTCAAATTGTGTACCTTATTTCAAATTACAATGCATTGTAGACATAGCTGCAGAACTATTTTTTGTTTTCCCAGTTAGGATATATCTACACAGCAGCATTATTTCAGTATAACAGATGTTATTCCAAAATAGTGTATTGTGTGTCTACATAGCAAGCCTGTTATTTTGAAATAAATTTAAAATAATGGGTTTCTTATTCTGACTGCTTTAAAACAGGAATAAAGGAAGTTGGAGGAAGAGTGCTCTATTTCAAAATAAGTGGTGTGTGCACATGCCCAAATTCGAAATAAGCTATTTCGACTTAAGCTGCCTAATTAGCATAGCTCAAGTTGCATAGCTTATTTCGAGGTTAGCCCTGCTGTGTAGACATACCCTTACAGACTAATACGGCTACCCCGCTGAGCTATTTAAAAAGAAACAATTTTCCAGACATATAGAGTCCAGCATCACAAATCATTTTATATCTCTGAAATCTGAGCACTGGAACAACATGAATATAATGATCTTCCTGGCAGAAACAAAGAAATCAGATCATACTAAGTTAGTTTTATTTTTCAAATGTTATTTATTCTTAGTATATTGTGATTAAAGCCAGACTGATTTCCTAGGCTAACAGCCATGTTTCTCATTACAGTTGGATAGTGTCACTTCACTAATTCAGGCTGCCAAAAACTTAATGAATTCTGTGGTGCAGACAGTGAAGATGTCCTATATTGCCTCTACTAAGATCATCAGAATACAAAGTCCTACTGGCCCACGACACCCTATTGTGATGTGGAGGATGAAGGCTCCAGAAAAGAAACCCCTGATTAAAAGAGAGAAGCCAGAGGAAATCTATGCAGCTGTCAGAAAAGGTTCTGCTAAGAAAAGGATCCATCCTGTTCAAGCTATGAGTGAATTTAGAGGAGGAGAAATAATCTAAAATTACTATTCTGGCAAAGTGCACATTTCGTACCTTACAATTGCTATATTGCAATGTTATTTTTCCACTTATTTAATTCTATAAGTATGCTAATGTTTGGAAATTCTCTTCTTCTGTATGTTTAACATTAACTGTAGGTTATTTCATCATTTAAAAAGGCATTTAAAACAAATATTTGATTAGTTAATGGCACACAATTTAAAATAATTTTAAAAAAAATTATCTTACTGTATTGCTCACTTTCTTTACAATGCCTTTTTTTGCAGCCAAGCATTTTGAGTGATAGATTTGCATGCTGTGTTATAACAAGAGCTGGCTTTCATGTAGTTGAAAGGCAAGGCACAAGGGGCCAAATTCATCCCTGGCATAACACTTGACTTCGGTGGAGTTACACCACAGATGAATGTGCCCTGGTAGTTTTATATTCAGAGCTCTTTAGGGCATACAGTCTTCTATGGGTAGGCTATATTGGGCCACCTCCTTGGCTGGCATAGATAAAAGGAAATGAACTGATATACACCACCTAGGGATCTGGCCGATTCACTTGCCTTCATTGAAGGGCATTGTAAAAGATTTTTCATAAATGTTAGGTATAAATATAAATGGAATATACGTTTTAAAATATTTGGCAGAACAATGCATTGTAATAATGCAATGTAAAATTGAGCTGATTGTAATGAAGCTATAGCTATAGTAATAAATCTGAAATATAAAGACTAAACCTTTGAAACTTTAATCCACATTCTGCTTCCTAGCTAATTCTGTTTGGGTATGTCTACACGGCATGCTTATTTCAAAATAAGCTATTCCAGAGGAAATACTCTGAAATAGCTTATTTTGAAATAGTGCGTCTACTATTCAGTAGTACTAGTCAGGGAATCCTCAAAATTAATCTGAGGCAGGCTTCCCTAATGTGGATGTGATCTCGATTTATAGCCCCAGGAGGCACTGGAGAGTAATAGGTTTGAATGGCCCTGGGCAGGAGCTTTTTCGAAATAACAGCAGTGGA